>NW_006399875.1:239305-241771 GCF_000299155.1 Elephantulus edwardii
AGAAGAGGTCATGGCATTGGAGACATTTTCATCAATGTCAGATGGATCTTGGCAGAAAGCAAAGGGTACCAGAGGAATGTCTGTGTCTCATCGATTGAGCAAAGACATTTGACGGTGTGGATCATAACAAATTGTGGCTAACCTTGAGGAAAATGGGGATCCCAGAACACTTAATTGTGCTTATGTGAAACCTATACTTGCACCAGGAAGATGTCTTCAGAGCAGAGCAAGGAAACACTGCATGGTTCAAAATCAGGATAGGCGTGTGTCAGGGATACATCCTGCCTCCATACCTTTTCAATCTATGTGCAGAACAGATCATTCAGGAAGCTGGTCTTTATGAGGAAGAATGTGGCATCAGGATTGGAGGAAGACCCATTAACAACCTACGCTATCCAAATGAAACAACCTTGCTTGCTGAAACTAAAGAAGATTTGAAGCAGATGGTAAAGGACTTTAGTCTTCAATATGAATTAAAGCTCAACACCAAGAAGACAAAGATTCTCACCATGGGTCCAGGTGGAAGCACCATGATTAATTGAGGAAGAGATTGAGGTTGTTATCAATTACAGCTTGCTTAGCTCAACAATCGACACCCTTGCCACTAGCAGTTAGGAAATCAAACGCCAAAGTGCATTGGGAAAATCTGCTGTTAGTAACCTCCTTACAGAACTGAAATGCAACACTCTCATTCTAAAGACCAAGGCATGCTAATCCAGGCCATAGCATCAGAGAGCTGGACAATGTCAAAGGATGACAGGAGAATCAATGCCGTCAAGTTGTGGTGCTGGAGAAGAATCTTGAACATACCATGGGCCACCAAAAATACCAAATAGGTTTGTCTCGCTATAAGTCGACCTTGACTGGACAGCAATTGACGACAACAGCAAAAGATGTGTTTTGATTTTTTTCAATTGAAAATATTTTCACTCTCTTTGTATAAACTTGAAAGTTCTACAATATATAAGAAAGATCAAAATTAATAAATAATAATTTATTGTGGTCTTCGTGAAGAGTATAGTTTACATCATGAAGTGCTGTAAGAACAAGTAAATCTGTATTGGAGGAAATACAAACACAGTGCTCCTTAAGTGCAAAAGATGTTGTGATGTTTTCTGACATAATTTGGGCTGCTGTAAATAAAGCTAGTCCTTAGAATAAGACATTATGCTTGGAAATATGGATAGATTGCCAATAAAAATCAGAAAGACTCAAGAAGTAGGGGTGATGTAGTGACCATAACAATGTACTTGAGTGTATCAAAGGTCACGAGAATAACTCAGGATAGAGCAAATTTCACATCTATTGCTCATAAAATAGTTATGAGTTGTAATTGACGCCTAGGCATCTATCAGTAACACCACCATACAGTTCTGGCTCTCACAATTTTTACTTTATAAAAATGTCTAACATTGGCAAAGAGAGAGGAACTTATTGTGAAATAAATATTGAAATAACCAGGTGGGATGGACTATATTTATATGACAAAACCTTATCCTTATGAATATAGATGGATGGAATATTAAAATTATTTAATCCATTGACCTCAGGCCTTTTTTTCATTGTTTTTTTCAAACATTCTTCTAGGTCGTATAGCCCTGGTGTGTCCACTTGCCATACAGCGGTAACTTTTGGTTGCTATGAAGCTGAACACTGTGACACTGATGTGGTGTCAAATGTGATAGTGGTTACCCATGGTGGAGTTCCCCAATTAAAACAAGCTTGGAAGCAGGAGTGGCATCCACTTCTATAAAATAGCTTGCCTCCAGAAACCCTATGAACCTTGAGAAAGGATGAAAAACACACAATTGTTGAGGACTTTCATTCATAGGGTCGCTATGAGTTGCCAATGACTCAACGGCACTTAACAGCAATAACATCAACATAGAGAGAGATCAGTTGGTCTAGTGGACGGAAAGTGATGCTACCAAGCCCAAGGTGGGTGACTTTTAATCCGTGGCCCTCAGTCCTGTTTTTCATTGTTTTTTTTCCAACATTCTTCTAGGTAATATAGCTCTGGTGTGTCCACTTGCTGTACAGCGGTCGCTTGTGGTTGCTGTGAAGCTGAACACTGTGATACTGATATGTCAGATGTGTTAATGGTTACCCATGACAGACAGTGTTTGGTGAAGTTCCCAATTAAAACAAACTTGGAAGCAGGAGTGGCATCAACTTCTATAATAGCTTGCCTCCGAAAACTCAATGAACCTAGAGAAAAGACGAAATTCACACAAATGTTGAGAACTTTTGTTCATAGGGTCGCTATGAGTTGCCTATGATTCAAAGGCACTCAACAACAACAACAACAACAACAAATTAGCAATAAATGGAATTATCTGAATTTATCTGCTTTCTGGGACTGCCAAAGATAGAGCCAGCTTTTTTAAAAAATATATTATTATTAAATTGTATTCGTTTTAGTGAACATTTACAGAGATTTTGGGTTTTCATTCATTCATTGTTGCA
>NW_006399875.1:243351-271162 GCF_000299155.1 Elephantulus edwardii
GTTTTACAAACCCTCCCCCAGGTCCACTCCACCATGTAGCCATCGCTCTAGACTCCTGTCATGACAGAAATACCTAATCACATATCTCTTTGAAGCAGTTTTTTCCCTCCTCTGTTTCAGTGCAGTATATATTATTGAACCCATCTTACTTAGTCTCTCCCCAACCCCGAGCCAGCTTTTTAAATCTCTCAGATCATACCTACTCTGGCAGAATATTGTCCATATGTTGGAAGTGGACATTTGGGGTTAACTGAAAAGTGGATATTGGATATAAAACCTTGACAAGACTTTGTACTTCATTTTTCCATGTTCAAATATAAAGAAAATGCATTTTCACTATTCATAGAAGTACTCATGTTAGTTAAAGTTCAAAGAAAATGAAATTATCTGGAATATTAGTAAGTTTGGATAATAGCTATCTCAATAGTTTACGGAATTGCCAACACTGTTAATAACCTCAAGGGAGTTCTTTTTCTGGGATGTGTGCATGGGTGTGTGTTGAATTTTTTTTTCCTCCTTGAACTAAGGAGCTTTGAATTCACCAGACATTTTTTTTGTAACTTCCCTCATATGAAAACATTCCACCGAGGCCTGCCAATTGACTGTGAAAGCTCCCTCCAGTGACTATAATTTATCTTTCCTAGTGGCACTGTGCTTCTGTTCCTCTGTACGACATTGCAAGGTCTTGCTATATTAGTTTGGGTTTTAATGCAAAAAACAAAACAAAACCACACAAAAAAAGGTTTGGTCTTGAAATTTGTGTGCTTCATTCTCCCAGGAGAAACTGCTTCACAGCCAAAAAGAATAAAATCTTTTAAAGTCCCTCTCTACTCCTGAACAAGAGCAGATTAATTATTAAGTTGAGTTAGAAGTAGAAATTTTAAGTCTGAAACAATCTCAGAGTCCTTTGAGACTAACCTTAATGAGGATTTTTTATATTTTCTTGCTGGGTGTAGCCTTAACAGCAACTCATATTCTTTTTTTTAAATGATGAATATAACCCATTTTTTGCAGGTTTTTATGCTTCTGACTCACCCACTTTGTCAGTTCAGCAAACACATCTCCTCTACTTTCAATTTTTATATTCCTTCAAAACTACTAAAGCCCATTCAAAATCTTGAGTAGAATAGAGGATTAATTTGCTTGTATTCTAACTGAAAAATTAGAAGTTGAAGCTGGTCCTAAAATGTCTTAAAAGGAAGGTCTTGTAATGTACTTTGTGGGAGAAAAAGGAAAAAAAAACCAAATAAAATCATTGGAAATCCTAAAGAGCACTTTTTTTTTACTCTGAAATACCTGGGTCACTCTGAATTAAATTTGAAAGGATTATATCTTTAGTTATTTATCTTTTTTTTAATCTCTTTGGAGTGCTAAAAAGAACAAAGGTGATAGTTTAGTTTAAAGAACAATATGTTTGAAGACTAAAGTGTGCATGAGCTTTGCCATAATAGTTTCCTTTGTTTCTTATGCATCTGAAAGCAGTACAATGAATAAAGAGGACCAAAGAAGGATCAATTGTGATGGTGGTGAAGGGTATTAACTTTAACCTGAATGACCAAAATTACAGGGGCTCCGGTGGTCTAGTGGATAGGGAGCTCTACTGCCCACCCAAAGACGACATCTTTCCAGGCACTCCAAGAGAGAGAGAGAGATGGGCAATACTCTCCTGTGCACTTTATAGCCTCTGAAAGCCAGCTGGAGGGACACCTATGAGTCAGTCTAACTCGATGGCAGTAAGTTTGAGCTTGATAGAGAGTCAAAAGAATAAGCAAACTAATATCTGTTAATTGTGATGTTGGCAAAAATACATAATTGGCGGAAACAGAAGAATTTCATGAAACAACATATTAGCAAGAGCCAGTGGTGATGAAGGAAGAAGTTCAAACTGCTCTGAAAAAATCGGCAAAACACAATGCCCCAGGAACTGATGGCATACCAATTGACGTATTTCAACAAAAAGATGCTGCCCTGCATGTGCTCACCAAGTTATGCCAAGAAATCTGAAAGAAAACCACCTGACCAACTGACTGGAAGAGATCTATATTTGTTCCCATTCCAAAGAAAGGTGATCCAACAGAGTGTGGAAATTATTGAACAGTATGATTGATATCACATGCAAGCAAGATTCTGCTGAAGATCATCCAAAAACAACTGGAAAAGCCCATCAACAAAGAACTGCCTGAAGTGCAGGCTGGTTTAAAAGAGGCCATGGTACTAGAGATATTATAACTAATGTCAGATAGATCTTGGCTGAAAGCAAAGAGTACCAGAGAAATTTCTATCTTTGTTTCATTGACTATGCAAAGGCATTTGACTGTGTAGATCACAACAAACTGCGGCTGACTCCGAGAAGAAGGAGAATCCTGGAACACTTGATGGTGCTTATGTGAAACCTATACTTGGACAGGGAGGCAGTCGTCAAAGCATAGTAAGGAAACACTGCTTGGTTCAAAATTTGAAAGGGTGTATGTACATACATCAGTGATGTGTCCTATCTCCATATCTTTTCAATCAATGTGTATCTCAGGTTGTTGAGTCTTCCTCTGATCTTGATGCCACATTCTTCCTCAGAAAGGGAGAAAAAAATTAATAATACAGCCATACTATACATGGATAAAAATGACAGAAGAAGAATTGATGCCTTTGAGTTCTGGTATTGGAAAAGAACACTGAGCATCCCGTGGACATCCAGTAGAACAAACAATTATATATTGGAGAGGATGCAGCCAGAATGCTCAATGGAGGCAAGAATGATGAGGCTTCACCTCACATACTTTGGGCACGTTGCTAGGATTGGCTATTCCTTGGAGACGGGCTTACTAGGAAGGGTGGAGGATCGATGAAGGAGGGGAAGACCCTCAACCAGGTCGATTGACAAGGTTACTGCTACGCTGTGCTCTTTGCTCTTGTGCATCTGGAAGTGTGAGGATGGAGCAGGATTGCAGGGTTCAGATCTTTTGTTCATGGGTCTCTATAAGTCATAGTAGACTAGAGGACACTTAACAGCAACATAGGTGGAAAAAACTGTAAATAAATGTATAACGTAAAGGATACATAGTCTGTGAAATGAGAACCACTAATGACATATACATAAAATTAAATTGAAATAAATATTAGCACAGTTTATACCATGGACTGCCAAAAAACCAAACAGATCTGACTTGCAAAAAGTGCAATCAGAATGTTCTTAGAGGCAAGAATGGCAAAACTTTGTCTCATATATTTTGGGATGTTGCTAACAGAGGGTGTTCCTTGGAAAGGACTATCGTGCTTGGATGGGTGGATATTCAGAGAATTAGAGGAAGACTGTCAATTAGACGGATTGCTACAGTGACTGCAAAAATGAGCTCATATGTGTTAGAGATGAAGACGATGGCACAGGATAGAACAAGGCTCACATCTGCTACTCATAGGAACACTAGGAGTTGTACTCGATTCAACAACACTAACAACAACAACAACATGTGCTTGGAAAATAAATCACTGTTATTACTGTGTGCCATGGAATCAGAACTGAGTCATAGCTGACCCCCGGTGAGACTTCAGAGGCTGTAAATAGCAAGGGAGGTGACCTCATGTCTTTTTTCCAGCTGAGTGTCTGGTGGATTTGAACCACATGCATTTCGGGTGACAGTGCAACCCCTTTGTCACTAGGTCACCAGCCAATTAGCCAATTACAATAATAAAATGGAACTATTGAAACTACAGAGAAGCTTTCAAGGAGCTGTGGACATTCTTAGCCAACTTCAGATTTTCTTTCTAATGACAACAAATATGCCTCTTAACGGCATACTTTCTCAAGTGATACACTTTATCTACCACAGAAGTTCAGACTAGGAGCTCTGGTGGCCTAGTGGCAAGAAGCTGCACTGCAATCCCAGAGGAACTTGGTTCGAATCCACTGGATACTCTACTGGGGAAGGAGGGGCAATCTCCTCCTGTACCAGTCAGATCTGATTTGATGGTACACACACACACAAAATAATAAAAGAAAAAGAAAAACAAACCCAAAAGTTCAGACTAATTGAACAAATACATTAAAAAATTTAAGATCTTATTGTTGAAATGAAGTTATTTTATTTCTTTTTCCCCAAACTAGATCAGTTCATATTCCGTGCACCTGTACCTTTCCTTCATGCTCTTGTTTTGATTAAAAATATCCCAATGCACAAAAACAATCTTACAAAATAATGATACCACATTTCAAGGAGCCAGATTTGTTACAGCAGAAAAATCACCAGATCTTAATCTTTCAAAGAGAACCTTCAACTGAATTTTCATGAACTCTGAAGAATTAATGTAAAAATGGTACATTTCTTCTTCCAGAAAAATTACTTAGACCAAAAGGTAATCATAACAAGACTGCAGGGTCTTTGCATCAAAGTGTGTCTTATTCACATTTCCAGAGTAATACGTGAACTCCGTCTTCTCTGTCCAAGAGTTCTTAAAACCATTATTGTCTTGTGCATGTGTGTTTTTTTCAGTGTTTAGAATTTCAATCAAACACTTGAAGACATCTCCTGAGATTCTGTTTCCTCAAATAAACGTCTTGAAAAGGTGGTGCTTGAAAGACTTAACTTTGAAGCAGTTCACTGTTTATACAACATTAAACACACTGCTTTGGGGAATTTTGGTAGTGTTCTCGCAAAAAAAGAATACCAATGAAAAAGACAAAGGATCCCTGTGAAATGTGAGCCATTTTTCTTCACCAAAGCAACAAAACCGAGATTCCATGAGAGCACACAGTGGGTTATCCTCTATGGTTCAGGAAATTATCCTTCGTTGGTTTATAATTATATAGAGATATAGCTATAGACAGAGACATAGATATATATTTATACTTATATGATACATATTATATTATATATATAAATTTAGAAAGTAACAGTTTTTAATTATTAAATTGTTTAATTAAAATGAGTTAAGAATTCGTCACTTCAAGTTTCTTTACAAATGAAAACCAAAAGTTGTTTCATTAGACACATAAATCTGTACCCTAAGTAACATGGTATTGCAGCCACTATCCCCTGATCTGTTCCACAGATTGAGTAAAGATGTCAGTGATCCTAAAACTCATTCACTTATTTGAAAGGGACACTACTTGAGCCAGCAATTCATTTAATTATTTATGGGTAGAGAGAGAGGTGGATAAAGAAAATTGGAATGATTCAGAGTGGAAAAAAATGTATATGAACTTTGCAAGTAAACCAATATAAAATATAAAATTTCTTAAAAAAAGAATAATTTCTGAACGCTTTAATGCTATTCTGGGAGATATGATGTTGACAAAGAAAAATCATGTTCTATGTGGCTTCCTGGAGCCTATACACATAAGAAAAGAAAGAATGGCAAGTCAAACCATTAACAAGATGACAGGGATAAAGGATAAAGGTGAAACAGTACAAAGTTCACATGTGTATATATGTCTGGGGATGAAAAGTGTAGATTAAAATTGGCGATTTTAGGTGTCTCCACTACATTCTCTAAGTCAAAGGCTCCTCCCTAATTCTTCCTAAACACATAGCTCCAAAAAGAGTTTTTACATGTTTTGCGTCTTATGATACACTATAAGAAAAACATTTACTTTTTTTATTCATCATACAATTATTTTGCACTGGGGAAAAATTTAAGTTTGTATTACTTACTAGTTCTTTGAACTGAAAAACAACTTCAAGTGTCAAATTGAAATACTGACAAATTTGATGAGAAAAATCTTGAATGATGCAAGAAACATCAAAAGAAAACAGAAAGAATACACAATCACTGCACTAATGAGAATTTATTGACAATTAACCATTTCAGGAAGTAGCATATAATCAGGAAAACATGAGATAAAAAGGAAATAATGAAAATAGAATAATAAAAGGAAAATGTCAAGCTATGCTGAAGGCATTGGCAAAAAATAAGGCACTAAGAATTACAGGAATATCATTGAAATGTTTTAGGAAACAGAAACAACCCTGGATGTCTCTGTCAAAATATGGACGACAATTCCCCGGCCCACTGATTGGAAGGGATCCATGTTTGTTCCTATTCCCTCAAAAGTGGATCCGATAAAAAGTGGAAATTGTCAAAAAATATTGTTAATATCACAAGCAAGTAAAATCTTTCTGAAGGTTATTGAAAAACAGAGAATAGGTAGAAATTCCTATTTGATTTAGAAGAAAGTATCAATAATGTCACTAGTGATAATAGATGGGTCCTAGCTGAAATGAGAGAATGTTGTTGTTGTTGTTGTTATTGTTGCTTTGTGCAGTTGAGTCGCTTGCGACTCATGGCGACCCTATGTACAACAGCTCTAAACTCTGCTCTATCCTGTGCCAATGTCATTCCCTCCGACACACTCATCCCGATTGCCCCAGTCACTGAATCAATTCATCTCCCAGAGGGCCTTCCCCTCCTGTGCCTGCCCTCCACCCTCCCAAGCATGATGTCCCTCTCCAAGGACCGGTATCTCCTTACAACATGACCAAAGTATGTCAGACGAAGCCTCAGAATCCTTGACTCCAAGGAGCAGCCCGGTTTAACCCTCTCTAGGATCAATCTGTCTGTTCTCTTAGCAGTCCATGGCACCTTCAGTACTCTTCTCCAACACCAAAAAGCTCAAAAGCATCAATTCTCCTTCTATCCTCCTTGGTCATTGTCCAGCTCTCTGATGCATAACAAGTGATTGCAAATACCATGGCCTGTACCAGATGCACCTTTGTCTCCAGAGACACTCCGTTGCTCTTGAGTACTTTAGAGAATACCAGAAAAATATCCATATGTGTTTTATTGACTAGGCAAAGGCATATGACTGTGCAGATCATAATAAATTCTGGCTAACCTTGAGAAAAATGAGAATATCAAACATTTAATTGTGCAAAAGCTAAACATAAACCAAGGAACTATTGTCAGAACAAGAAAGAGGAACACAGCATGGCTTAAAGTCAGGAAAAGTGTTATCTTCTGAAGCGTTTCAAGTCCTCTTTAAGTTCAACAAGCTAGGATGTGCCACTTAGAGAATGCAGCTTGTTGATTGGTCATCCTCCAGTTCTGATGCTACCTTCTCCTTCTTATAATTCAACTTCCAGAATGATTTTTTCAGAATACAGATTGAATAGGTATGGAAAATTAAAAAGCTTGAGGATGTACACTTTTCCTTTATAGCATTTGGGATAGATCAAAAAGGCAGATTTTAAAAATGAAACACTTCCTTTGATTTCTTGGCTGTTGCTATCATGAGTGTTGATTGTAGATCCAAATATATTAAAATAGTTGACAATTTCTATCTTTCATCCATCTATCACTATGTTTTATATAGTTCCAATGGCATAGAATTTTTACTTGATGTTGAGCTGCAATCCAGAGTGACAGCTCAATAAGTTGTTGTTGTTGATTGTCTTCTAGTCATGCATGACTCGTGACAACCCTATGAACAAAAGGCCTGAAGTCCCTGTAAAACTACTGGTGTTTATCAAAGTTCACAGAGCTTCTGGAAGCAAGTTGTTTCCGAGGAAGAGGATGCCACTCCTGTTTCTGTGGCTTAGATCAGTGCCTCTTTGTCTTTAACCTGACATCTTTGCGCTTGAGCACTTTGGAGAACTTCTTGACAGCATATTCCCCCAAAGAAACATATCTTTTAATTTCTTGACTGCTTTTGCCATGGGTGTTGATTTTGGATCCAAGAATATTGAAATAGTCAGCAATTTGTAGCTTTGATCCATCTATCATAAAGTTGCCTTTTAGTCCAGTGGTAAAGATTTTTGTCTTCTTGATTTTTAGATGTAATCCATAATGAAGACTATAGTCTTTGATCTTCTGCAGAAAGTGTTAAAATATCTCTTCATTTTCATCCAGTAAAGTTATGTCACATATGTGTATATATTTTTTTCTTTTTTCACAAAAGAACATATTCCTTACTGTCTTTTAACATTGTATCTCTTCCCCACACCCCCTGTTTTACAGAGTTTGAATACATTGTTTTTCACACCAGATCTTTCCCATTTCCTTCACTCTGCCCCCATCAAATTGTATGACCCTATAATTACTGGCCCCCTCCCCATTATCCTCACCTGTGCACATTGTTCACTGCTTGCCTAAGACCATTGAATCAGAATGCATTAATATCTGATCTTGTATTGGTTTTCTGAGACTTTAGATTCCTCAGCAGGAGGTTTTCCATATTTCCTTCAGGGAGTCTCTAGTGAATATGGGCACTAAAGAAGTGTGGTGCTACATTAACAGCGCAAGTCTCTGAAGGCTATTCCCAGAGGGAGGTCTTTTTTTGTGTCCTGTCTCCATACCTTTTCAACCTATATGCAAAACAGATCATCCTGGAGGCTGGGCTCTATGAGGAGAAGTGTGGGGTCAGGATTGGTGGAAGATCTATCAACAATCTGTGTTATGCAGATGACACAACCTTGTTTGTTGAAACTGAGGAGGACCTGAAGCGCTTGCTGCTGAGGGTCAGGGACTGCAGCCTTCACTATGGATTGAGGCTCAATGTCAAGAACACAAAGATTCTTACCACTGGACCAATTGGCAGCATCAGGATGGATGGTGAAGAGATTGAGATTGTTCACAGCTTTAGTTTGCTGGGCTCCACAATCAACACTCTTGCCACCAGCAGCTGGGAAATTAAAAGACATATTGCCATGGGAAAGTCTGCTGCTTGGGACCTCTCCAAAGTACTAAAGAGCAATGATGTCTCTCTGGAGAATAAGGTGCGTCTGATACAAGCCATGGTCTTTGCGATCACTTGTTATGCATTAGAGAGCTGGACAGTGACTAAGGAGGATAGAAGGAGAATTGATGCCTTTGAGATGTGGTGCTGGAGAAGAGTGTTGAGAATACCATGGACTGCTAGGAAAACAAACAGATTTGTCCTGGAAAGGGTTAAATCGGGTGGGTCCTTGGAGGCAAGGATTCCGAGACTTGATCTAACATACTTTGGACATGTTGCAAGGAGGGACTGGTCCTTGGAGAGGAACATCATGCTTGATAGGGTGGAGGGACAGCGCAGGAGGGGAAGCCCCTCTATGAGGTGGATTGATTCAGTGACTGGGGTAATCAGGATGAGTGTATCGGAGACAGTGTGATTGGCAGAGAACAGAACAGAGTTTCAGACTGTTGTACGTAGGGTCCCTGTGAGCCGCAAGTGACTCAACGTCACCTAACAACAACAATAGCAGAGGCATCTTTTGTTGCAGATCTGCCCAATAGAATACTTTCTTTTTTCCTAACTTTTTACTGTAATTTTGGTGAAAGTTTACAGGAAACATAGATTGTCATTCACTTACAGGCATGTCTTCTCTCTCTACCTCTCCCATAATTCACTTTGCCTTGTCCCAGGTTCTCAATTGTCATGCATGTAATGTTTAATGACTCATTTCTTTCCCTAACCTATTCCAGTGTAGTGTTCAATGTAATATTTTCTTTGGTGGTTCATTTTTTTTTTTTGGCTGAATGTTCTTTTGGTGAGAATTGATGGTGGATTGAAGTAAAATAAAATCATTGAAAGCTTCTATATTTCCCCTGCTTATGAAGCTGTTACCTTCTGTGCCAGTAGTGAGATTTTCTTTCTTGATTTCCCTCCAAGAACTCATTCAGTATTAAAACTTCTCGTCAAGTTGAGTACAATCCATAGTGACCTTCTGAACAACAGATTTGAACTCTATCCTATCCTAAGCCATCCTCATAATCTTTATATACCGAAGCCCCTTGTTGTAGTCACTGTGTCAATTCATGTGGGTGAGGATCTTCCTCTCTTTCTCCAACCCTTCCCATTTCCAATAATGATGTTCCTTTCCAAGGAACAGCCTCTCCTAGAAACATGCCCAAATTATGTGAGACAAAGGTTTATTACCTTTGCCTTGAACAGATACTCTGGCTGCACCATCTCTAAGATAAGTGTTTCTCCTTTTAACATTACATATTTTTTATAACTTCTCCAAAACCATGGTTTAAGGTATCAATTCTTTGCCTGTCATTCTTATTCAATGCCCAGTTCTCAAAAGCATAGCAAGTGTCTGAAAAGACTATGGCTTAATCAAGCACACATGAGTCCTCAAACTGACATCATCGCTCCTCAATAATTTGCTGCAATAGACAACAGACATTGATGAACTGAGAAGGATCTCCACGAGGCATTTTGAAACAGACAATCTCACCATCTACTATGTCAGAGAAAAAAAGGTGAAGAGAAACTTGGTTGCATTAACAGTTTAGAAGATAATTTCTAGATTTCTCTTAGAATACAATATTGTGACAGTTTAACATCTACATTCATACTAGGAAGACCTGTTAATGTTGTTTTTGTTGTTGTTATTGTAATGTTCCATCGACTCATAGCAACCCTATCTATGTACAACAGCTCTGAACTTGCCCTATCCTGAGCCAGTCTCATTGACTCTGATACACCTCCCCCCATAGTCCCAGCTACTGTATCAATCCATTTCATGTGGGGTCTTCCTCTCTTGAGATGTCCTTCCAAGCATGATGTCCTTCTCCAAGGATGAGTTCCTCCTGGCGACGTGCACCAAATTATGTGAGACAGAACTTCAAAATTTTAGCCTCCAAGGAGAAACTTATTTGTTTCCTTGGTGGTCCATGGTATGTTCAAGACTCTTCTCCAGAAACACAACTCAAAGGTATTACTTTTTCTTCTGTCATCTTTAGTCATCATCCAGCTCTCTGATGCATAACAAGAAATTGTGAAGATCATGGCCTGAATCAGGTGTGCCTTATTCTCCAGAGTGACACCATAGCCATTCAGTATTCAGAAGAGGTCAACAAAAGCTCCCAAATCAGTTACCCTTAAAAACAAAGCAAAATAAATAACCCATAAATAGGTCCCCTATCACAGAAGTTTGATAGTATAAAACATGTAATACTCTATGATCACTGAAAATCTCAAATCTTTAACTAGTCTCTAGTAGCTCTGACTGTGGATTACAACTAACTGTGGCTAACTCTTATTATAAGAATGGGAATCCCAGAACATTTGCTTGTATTTATGCAAAGCCTATACTTGGACCAGGAGACAGTTGTCAGAACAAAGCAAAGAAAAATTGTGTGGTTCAAAATTGTGTAGGATGTATGCCAGGGATGTGTCCTATCTCCATACCTTCTCAATCTAGAACAGATCATCTGAGAGGAATGTAGCATCAGGATTGGAGGAAGATTCATCAACAACCTATGTTATGCAGATGACACTACACTGCTTGCTGAAACTGAGGCAGACCTGAAGCACTTGCTGCAAAATGTCAAGGACTGCAGCCTTCAATATAGATTGAAACTCAACATCAAGAAGATAAAGATTCTCATCACTTGGCTAATTGGCAGCATCATGATTTATGGTGAAGTGATTGAGGTTGTTAACAGTTACAGCTTGCTCGGTTCCACAATCAACATTCCTGGCACCAGCAGTCAGGAAACCAAAAGACAAATTGTCCTGGGAAAATTTGTGATCAGGGACTTCTACAGAGTACTGAGAAGCAGTGATATCAGTCTTGATACAAAGGTGTACCTGATCCAGGCCATGGTTTGTTGCAGACTGAGGGTAAAGTCATTTTATAATTATTAATAATGAGACAAACAGCCAGGAATGAGATAGAGCAGAGACCATAAAACAGGGGGCCAGCAGTTCTGACTGAAGACTCCAAGCCAAGTTTCTCTGTATCTTTATTGAAAATTATCAGGAAGTAAATCACAATGATAATTCAATGCAAATAAATGAAGCCAAGCTCTTTCTATTGAAAACCTTCTGCTTGACTCAGGAGGGAGGGTTTAGCAAATGCAAGAAACCGGTAAACCCTTAAGGATTGCCTTAGTGCCTCAGGGTGAACTCTAGCTCAGGAAGTTACAATCCCTCTGTAGGGGGGCCTTAGCTGTCTCCTGTCTACAGGGAACAAACAGCTCATTTTCTGTCATCTGCCACAAGAAAAATTCTGACTTGTAAATCTGTACTTCCTTCAATTCCTGAACAAGGGTTTTCATATAATATTTGGTATAAAGTTTGGCTTCCTATAATGGTTTTGCAATTACTTACTATGCATGAGAAAGCTGGACAATGACTAAGAATGACAGAAGAATTGATGCCTTTGAGTTGTGGTGCCGGAGAAGAGTCATACCATGGAGTGTTGCCAAGAAAACAAATAGACCTATCTCGGAGAGGGCCAAACCAAGTTTCTCCCTGGAGGCTAGGATTTTGAAGCTCATCTCACATACTTTGGACAAGTGGGCAGGAGGAACCGATCCCTGAAGAAGGACATCATTCTCAGAAGGGTGGAGGGACAGCACTAGAGAGGAAGACCCTGGATGAGTTGGATTGATACAGTAACTAGAGAAATAGGGATAGGTGTGTCAGTGTCAGTGAGACAGGCTCAGGACAGGGCAGGCTTCAGAGCTGTTGTAATATAGTCACTACGAGCTTCAGAGGACTCAACGGCACATAACAGCAACAAAATGCTTTCTTTTCACTTTCTTCAGTTTTAAATTAACCTTATATATCATCAATTGATAGTATCTCTATGGTAAACTAGTCTTGTTCTCACTGATACCCACTTGTCCCTACTATCTCTTTCCACATTGTTGTTGTTTGGTGCCACTGAGTCAAGTAAGACTCATAATGACCCTATGAACAAAATACCCGAACCCTTTTCTATCATGCATTGTCCTCACATTCCCTGACACACAAGAACTCATTGTGGTAGTCACCACGTCAGTCCACCTGGTTGAGGGTCTTCCTCTCACCGACTCTCCATCATTCCCTGCATCATGTCCTTCTCCAAGAAATAGCAACATGTTCGATACATATCAGACGAAATTCTTGCCTCTAAAGACTGCTCTTGCTGCACCTTATCCAAGACATATCTGTTTGTTCTCTTAGCCATCCATGGGATATTAGTGTTCTTCTCCAACACCACAACTCAAAGATTTCAATTCTTTTTTATGCTATCCTTATTATTTTACAGCTCTCAAATGCATAGCAAGTAATCAGAAAGACTATGGTCTAAATCAGACGCAATTTAGTCCTGATATCACTACTCATGTTACTGAAGGGACAGCAAAACCCCCATTATTTTATAAACCCTCATTAATGCCAGAAGCAGAAGCGGGCCATAAATGCTCCAGGTAAAGTCTTGTCTGTCCTTGCAAAGTAAAGAATTAACTAATGTCTATGTGACACAGAAGGAGTAAAGGCGGGCAAAGCAGCCAGCCCATCAAAAGCCGACCCACATGACTGATCCCCCGACCCACCAAACATGATCTCAATCTCCCTGCCCCAACAGGGGCACCCAATAAAAGCTATAAAAGCAATTGGAGGGGGAACTCGGGGCTTTTGTTCCTCGCCACCCTCTTGAGGAGGGAGAAAGTCTCCACATGTGGAATTAATAAACTCTCTTGACATTTTCAGACATGTGATTGTATCTCCTTTGAGGGGCATTTCGTGGGCAGAACAATCACTACTTCTCAATAATTTGGAGAGACCTGTAATTGCAGATTTTCTCAGTGAAATGTATCTCCTTATTTCCTGATTGCTGGTACCAAGGGTACTAATTGTGGATGCAAGGGAAATGAAACTGTTAATAGTTTCAATGTCCTCTCCATCCATCATGACACCACTTATAAGTCCAGGGGTAAGAATCTTTGTTTCCTGACATTGAGATACAATCCATACAAAAGGGTGCATTCCTTGATCTTCTGCAACAAGTACTGTAAGTCATCCTTACTTTCAGCAAATAAGGTTGTGACATCTGTATAACACAGGAAATTAATGTTTCCTTCCAATCCTGATGCCACAGTCCTCTCCATTGAGTCCTTTATCTCGGATTATTTGCTCAGCAAACAGATTGAATATATATGGAGAAAGAATAAAACTCTGACACACTCTGTTCTCAATTTGAAACCATGCAGAGTTCTCCTGCTCTTTTCTCACAAAAGACAAGTATAGGTTCTTCATGAGCACAGTTAAGTGCCCTGGGATTTCCATTCTTCTCAATGTCATCCACAACTTGTCATGATCCACACAGTCAAATGTATTTGCACAGTTAATAAAGCACAAGTAGACATTCTTTTTGTGTTTCTTACTTTCAGCCAGGATTCATCTGACCTCAGTAGGAATATTCCTGGTGCCATGGCGCCTTTTAAATCTTCCTTGAACTTCTGGCAGTTCCTTATTTATACACTGTTCTCGCCATTTTTAATCATCTTCAAAATTATTTTGCTTGCATATGATATTAATGATGTTATTCGATAATTTCCACATTCATTTGGATATCCTTCCTTTTCATAGACGTGGTAAATTTGGCTTATCTTTACTCCACCTGTTGAGGTACAATCAGAGTTGTTTACATTATTAAATTAATGAATAAAGCTATTTCCATATAATAGGTTATTGTTCTTGGAAAACTCTATACATATGATACGAAAAGTTATTTTTCTTTTCAATATTATATATAACTCTGAGAAGAATGGGAATCCCAGAACATTTGATTGTGTTTAGGAGCAACCTAAACCAAGAGACAGTCATCAAAACTGAGCAAGGAGACGCTTCATGGTTCAAAATTGGAAAGGGGTCTGCCAGGGATGTATTCTGTCTCCGTACCTTTTCAATCTGTATGCAGAACAGATCATCGGAGACACTGTGCTGGCTATATGAGGAGCAATGTGGCATCAGGATTGGTGGAAGATCATCAACAACCTGTGTTATGCAGATGACAGAACCCTGCTTGCTGAAACTAAGAAGAACCTGAAGCACTTGCTGCAGAAGTTCAAGGACTGCAGCCTTCAATACAGATTGAAACTCAACATCAAGAAAACAAAGATTCTCACCATGGGGCCAATTGGCAGCATTAATATGGATGGTGAAGAGACTGAGATAGTTAACCGTTGTAGTTTGCTTGGCTCCACATTCAACAGTCTTGGTACCAGTAGCCAGGAAATCAAGAGACAAATTGCATTGGGAAAATCAGCTGTCAGGGTCCTCTTCAGAGCACTGAAGAACAGAGACGTCAGGCTGGACACTAAGGTATGCCTGATTCAGGCTATAATCTTTGCAATTATGTGCTATACATCAGAGAGTTGGAGAATTAATGCCTTTGAGCTGTGGTGCTGGAGAAGAGTGTTGAATATACCATGGACTGCTAGGAGAACAAACAACTTTTTCCTGGAGAGGGTGAAGCTGGGCTGTTCCTTGGAATCAAGGATTCTGAAGCTTTGTCTGACATACTTTGGGCAAGTTGCAAGGAGAGACCAGTCCTTGGAGAGGGAACATCATGATTGGGGGAGTGGAGGGACGACGGCACAGGAGAGGAAGACCCTCAATGAGATGGATCAATTCAGTGATTATGGTAATGAAGAACAACAAAAATTATATTTTCACAGTTATTCACATTTTATTGTATTTTTTTGCATTGTAATCAGTACTTATCAATGCATTTTGGTTTTGTTATGTGTCGTTTAGTTGTTTTCCGCTCATAGTGACACTATGTACCACAGCTCTGAATCCTGCTCTATCTTGATCCAATTATTATGTGTCTGACACACTTACTCCCATTACTCAGTCACTAACTCAATTGATTTCATCAAGAGTCTTCTCTTTCATTGTTGATCCACCCTACAAAGCATGATGTCCTTCTTAAAGAACAGGTCCCTGCTGGTCATATGCTCAAAGAATGTGAACTTCAGCTTCACAACCCTCAACTACAAGGAGTAGCCTCATTTCCTCCTCCTCAGGACAGACTGACCTGCTTTGTTTTTGTAGTAGTCCATGGCATACATATTCAGCACATTTTTTTAAGCACCACAACTGAAAGGAACCTTTTTCCCCCTCTATCATCCTGAGTTATGTCTAGCTCTCTGATGCATAGCAAGTAGTAGGGAAGATGATGGTCTGGGTCAAGCATACCATAGTCACTAGATTGACATCATTGTTCTTCAGTACTCTAGAGAGGTCCCTGACAGCAGATTTTTGCCAATGAAATCCTTCCTTTGACTTCCTGGCTTCTGGTACCAAGGATTTTGATTGAGGAGCCAAGCAAGCTGAAACTATTAATAATCTCAATCTCTGCTAGCCTATTATGATGTTGCCAATTGGCCCAGTGGTGAGAATCTTTGTTTTCTTGATGTTGAGCTTCAACCCAGATTGAAGGCTACAGTGTATTACCATCTTCAGCAAATGCCTCAATACCTCCTCATTTTCAGCAAGCAAGTTTGTGTCATCTGCATAACGAAGGTCCTTGATAAGCCTTCCTTCAATCTTGGTCACACAGAATTGAACAATTTTAAAGTGCAAATATTTTCAACATCTTCATATAATTCTAATTAAAGAAAATACAAGAGGAAGTGAAATAGAAAGCCAATACCTCTTTCTATTTACTCTCACACTCAAACTACCTTATTTAAAAATTTAGTGTAAAATTACAGAAATTATAAGAGAGAGTGATAAATAAGTAAAAATACAGATCAATATAAAATAATAATATGTCCAGACCTATACACATACATTTTGCTGTTGCATGTGTCTTCAAGTAGCTGGCGACTCGTATAGCGACCCTATGTACAACAGCTCTGAAACCTATTCTGTTCTGATCTAACAATATTGTCTCCCACAAACCTACCCCCATTACCTTAGTCACTTAGTCAATCTACCTCATCCAGAGTCTTACTCCCTTGCTCTGTCCCTCCACTTTCCCAAGAATGATGTCCATCTCCAAGGACTGGTCACTCCTTGAAACATGTCTAAGGTTTACAGAAGAATTGATGCCTTCAAGTTGTGGTGCTGGACAAGAATCTTGAACATACCATAGACTTCCAAGAAAGCAAATAGGTCTGTCTTGGAGAGGGTGAAACCAAGTTTTTCCTTGGAGGCTACGATTTTGAAGCTCTGCCTCACATACTTTGGGCACGTGGCCAGGAGAGACTGGTCCTTGGAGAGGACATCATGCTTGGAAGGGTAAATGAACAGTGCAGGAGAGGGAGACCCTGGATGAGATAGATCCATAAAGTATCTGGGACAATGGAGGTTGATGTGTTGGAATTGGTGAGACTGGTTCAGGATAGGGAAAAGTTCAAGGCTGCTCTAATAGGTTTGCTATACATTTCAAGTGACTCAAGGGCATATAACAACAACATACTATATTGTATTTGTTTGGTTTTTAGTTAAGCCTCTTGTTCAGAGTCATCAAGACCTCAGGGAGGGCCTTTGTATTTAAAGTAGTTGCTATATTTTGGAGGAACATTCTTCTTAGAGGTATAACACTTGTCAATATGCTGTACTGAGGTAACCTGGGATTACTGTGATGCTGAACCTTGTGCCATTGGGGTGTCAAATGTTATAATGGTTACCCATGGTGGACAGTGTTCACTGGAGCTCCCTGTTTAAGACAAATTTGGAAGCAGGAATGGCATCCACTTCCGAAGCAGCAGGCCTCTGGCAGCTCTAGGAACTTTGATAGTGTTGATAGTTATAAAAAGGCTCAGGCCTTTTGTTCATAGGGTCTCTGTGAATCCTGCTTGACTCTAAAGCAATCACCATCAACAACATCTTTGCTTCGTCCTCAGAGCTGCCCCTTGAAACCTTCTATTTATCTTTTTAACTTCCTGCTTTCTTTCATTTGCTTTGGCTTCTTGGTGCTCTACTGCAATATTCATAATTTTTCCTGACATAGGGTTTGGTCTTTTGTTCCTCCTTTGTCTTCATAATTATCTTTATACTAGTTATTAATTGTTTATTGATTTTCATGTTGTTATTGTTATGTGTCGTTGAGTTGCCTATGACTCATAGCGACCCTATATACAACAGCCCTAAACCCTGCTCTATCCTGTGCCAACCTCACTGTCTCTGGCACACCCACTCCCATTACCCCAGTCACTGAGTCAATCCATCTCATCGAGGGTCTTCTTCTCCTGCTCTGTCCCTCCATCCTCCCGAGCATGATGTCCCTCTCCAAAGACTGATCTTGCCTTGCAACATGTCCACAGTATGTCAGGCAAAGCTTCAGAATTCTTGCCTCCAAGGAGCAGCCTGGCTTCACCCTCTCCAGTATGAACTTGTTTGTTCCCTTAGCAGTCCATGGTATAGTCAATACTCTTCTTCAGTACTACAGCTCAAAGACATCAATTCTTTATCTTTCATATACATGAGTTTCATGCATGTACATTGTGTTTTTCACAGTTTTTTTATACATCCATCCATTTACATTTTATTTGAAATAATTAGTTGCTGTTGATCTATCTGTGCCTATTATTCTACTATAATTTCACTCTATTTAATCGGTTCTATTTCTTCACCCTGATCAGCACTAACTTGTGCTATCCTAGTGATTTTCGTCCTCCTCCTTCTCCCACCCTATCTCCCATTCCCCTTTCCCTTTGTGTATAAATATCTTTCTCTATTTGCCTTATATTCTTACAAAAATTATCTTAGCCACTATATGAAGGGTGAGGGACAATTTATATCTAAGGCTCTTTATAAAATAAAGTAAACTGAGAGAGAACTAGTGGTATACTGGAAGCAGGAGTGACATTCACTTCCTAAACAACTTGTCTCTGGAAAGTCTATGAACTTTGATAAATGTCAATAGTTGTAGAGGGGCTTCAGGCCTTTTGATCACAGGGTTGTTATGAGTTGTGCTTGACTTGAAGGCAAACAACAACTCTATCTCTCTCTCTCTCTCTCTCTCTCTCTATCTATCTATCTATCTATCATCTATCTAATTTTTCTTTGTGGATCTCCTATAGAATAGAAAAATATTCATTACTAATGTTTTTCTGGGTTATTGGGATTTTTTCCTAGTCTTTTCATAGCAGTAGTAGTAGTAGTTATTCAAACATTCCTCGAGGTCATATAGCCCTGGTGTGTCCACTTGCAGGGCAGCAGTAACTTGTGGTTTCTGTGAGGCTGAACACTGTGACACTGATGTGTCAAATGTGTTAATGGTTGGTTACCATGTGGACAGTGTGGGGTGGAGCTCCCCAATTAAAACAAGCATGGAAGGAGGAGTGGTTTCCACTTCCACAATAGCTTGCCTCTGGAAACCCTATGAACCTGGAGAGAGGATGAAAAACACACAAGTGTGGAGGACTTTGCTTCATAGGGTCACTATGAGTCGCCTGCAACTCGGTGGCACTTAACAAGAAGAAGAAGAAGAAGAAGAAGAAGAAGAAGAAGAAGAAGAAGAAGAAGAAGAAGAAGAACACTAGTTTATTTTTAAAATTTGAATACAGTGTTTTTCAGGACAGATTCTTCCAATTTCCCTCACCTTTTCACCCATCAAGTGGTTTAATCCCCCTAACCCTCCACACAACCTCATTCCTCTGATTCCACACTCCCCCCTTCTTGGATCTGTATACTCATTCTACAATAATGGTTTTATACATTATTTGTCCTGTGAGACTGAATTAGTTCACTCAGTATAGTGCTCTCCAGTCCCTCCCAAGTTAAGTAATAATTTACTAACTCATTGGTCCTGTGTGCTGCATAGTACTCCACTGTGTGAATGTACCATAATTTTTCAATCCATTTGGTTGTGGTTGGACAGCTTGATTGTTTCCATGTTCTTGCTAGGGTGAATAACACTGGTACAAACATTGAAGTCTCCATTTGTGCCATGGTTTTCATTTTCTCAGGGTGTATACCAAGCAGTAGAATAGTTGGGCCATACAGAATTTCTATGTTCAACTTTTTAAGGAAATGGGGAAACAGCCTTCCAGAATGGTTGGACCATTTTACAATCCCACCAACAATGTATAAACATTCCTATCTCATCACATCCTCTCCAACATTTATTGCTTGTTGTCCTTTTAAACGTTTCCACTGCTACTGGAGTGAGATGGCACCTCATTGTTTTGATTTGCATCCCTTTTCTTGCCAGTGATTTTGAATATTTCTTCATATGTGTGTTTGGCATTCAAATATCTTCTGTAAAAATTCTTTCCATATCATTTTCCCATTTTTTAAATTGGGTTATCAGTATTTTTCCATTTTTAGATACTATTCTTTTTCCCCATTTTTAATTAATGATTTTTAATGCAATGCATGTGTGTGTGTGTGTGTGTAATCTACACCCTATTGTTTCCATTTAATCTTCCCCATTCATTCATTGTTGCACATTTTCCTCCCTGTCTACTCCTTTCCCTCAGTTAGTGTTTCTCTTAAAAAAAAAGAAATTATTTCATTGTTATACACTCCACCCCCAAAGTCACAGTCCCCTCGCACAGCTCATCTGATCCTCATTCATTAGTGTTCAAATCTGTTTCTGAGATTTTTTTTTCCATTCAGGTGGGATATACTCAAGGTTAAATATTTGTTCATGTGGGTTTGATTTCATCTTCTTTAGCCTTAGTTTGAACTTACATATTGATAATCTATTCCACAATCAGCACCTAGCCTAGTTTTCACAGCTGATATTGAGCATCTCAGTTGATTCTTTCCACAGATTCTTACCACTGGACCTGGCACACTAAGCAACAACATAATAGTCGGAGAAAAGACTGAAACAACCTCATTTTATTTGGGTACACAGTCAATAACTTTGTTACCGATATTTAGGAACTCAGAAGATGTATTGCATTCTGGTCAAATCTGCAGTTAAAATCTTTTCTAAATTATTATTAACACAGCTTGAGACTAAGGTGCACCTGCTCCAGACCACAGTCTTTGCAATTCTTACTATGCATCAGGAAGCCAGACAATTGTTAGGGATGATAAAGGGATAATTGATGCCTTTGAGCTGCGGTGCTGGAGAAGAATAATGAATATACCATGGACTTCTAGGAGCACAAGCAGGTTCATTCAAGAGAGAGTGAGACTAAGCTTCTCCTTGGAGTCAAGTACTCTGAAGCTTTATCTGACATACTTTGGACATGTTGCTAGGTGGGACCAGACCTTGGAAAGGACATCATGCTTGAGAGGATGAAGGAACAGCACAGGAGAGGAAGACCCTCAATGAGAGGAATTGATTCAGGGACTGGGGTAATGGGGTAGGTTTGCCAGAGACAATAAGATTGGCACAGCATAGAGCAGAGTTTAGGGCTGTTGTACATAATGTCTCTATGAGGTGCAGGCAATTAGATGGCATATAACAACAGAGTTATCTAATCAGCTACAGGAAAAGATACTAGTGCAGGAAGAAACAATGGAAGTCAATAAGAGATCAATACCTCAGAGACAAGAGTCCAGAAGAAATATATGGATGAGGAGAAACTTGAATAGCTATGGATAAAAATGCAAAAGATCAAATAAAAATTGAT
This sequence comes from Elephantulus edwardii, assembly GCF_000299155.1. NCBI lineage: Eukaryota > Metazoa > Chordata > Mammalia > Macroscelidea > Macroscelididae > Elephantulus > Elephantulus edwardii. Next base: position 264,589 of record NW_006399875.1, read on the forward strand.
AGAATAGAGAAAGGGGTACAAAACTTTAAAATATTGTCACAAGACAGAAAAAGAACAGCCAACACAGTACTGGAAATAACAGAAAAGCATGAAAATGCAATCCAGAACATTAGGCCTGAAATGGCAGAAGTGTTCAACAAGCTGATAGAACAGAAAAGTAGAACTGAAGAGATAGAACAAGGGTCAGCTAGCTGGAAGACAAGAGACTCATTAGAAACATACTAGAAGAAAAAGCAAAGGTGAGACATAAAGAAAAAGAAAACAAAACAACAAACCAATTATAATCATGTGGGATGACATTATATGCAATAGCATACATATGATTGTAATTTCAGAACAGGGGAATGACAGAGAAATCACTGAGAAGATTGTGGAAGAAGTACTAGAAGAAAACTTCACAGGTATTTTGAAGAAGGGGGAAATCCGCACTCAAGAAGCACAGAGGACACCAAATAGACAAGACCCCAAAATAAAAATGTCAAGACATCATAATCAAATTCTCCAAATTGAAAGATAAGTATAGACTTCAAAAAGGAAACAATTAGATTAAGTTCTGATTGCTCATAGGAAGTCATGTGAGCTAGAAGTCAATGGGATGCCATATATAGAAAGTTGAATGATAATAATAATGATGATAATTGTCAGCCAAGCATCCTATATACAGCAAAGCTCTCTATCAAATATGAAGGGGAAATATACAGCAAAGCTCTCTATCAAATATGAAGGGGAAATTAGATTTTATGCAGAAAAGAAGACCTTAAAGAATTTGGGAAAGCAAGACCAAAAATACAAGAAATTTTAAGTGAATACCTGCACATGGAGATGCCAAAGGAAAGGGTATGGACCATAGTAACCAGAAAGAACAACAAAAAAAACATGGCAAAATGGCAAAAATAAAACCTTGCCTGGCAATAATCACATTTAATGTAAATGGACGAAATGCACCAATTAAGAGAAGAAGAGTAGCAGAATGGGTAAAAACCCAAAGTCCATCAATGTGTTGCCTACAAGAGACACATCTATAAAAAGGAAGACAAGACAGACTCAAAATCAAAGGATGGGGGGGGGGGAAAGCCAAGCAAATGGCAACGTCAAAGAAGCAAGAATGGTAATACTAATCTCTGATAAAATAGATTTCGAAATTAAAATCACCATCAAAGATAATGAAAGGCATTACATACTGATTAAAGGCACAATGTTATTGTTGTTGTTATGTGCCATCGAATCACTTGAGACTCATAGCGACCCTATATACAAGAGCCCTAAATGCCGTTCTATCTTGTGCCAACCTCGCTGTCTCAAACACATTCATTCCCACCACTCCACTCACAGAATCGATCCATCTCATTGAAGGTATTCCTCTCCTGTGCCGTCCCTCCACTCTCCCAAACATGATGTCCCTCTCCAAAGACCAGTCCCTCCTTGCAACATGACCAAAGTATGTCAGATGAAGCTTCAAAATCCTTGACTCCAAGGAGCACTCTGGCTTTACTCTCTCCACGACAAACCTGTTTGTTCTCCTAGCAGTCCATTGTATTTCAACACTCTTCTCCAGCACCACAGCTCAAAGGCACCAATTATCTATCATCCCTATTCACTGTCCACCTATCCAATGCATAGAATGTAATTGCAAAGACTATAGCCTGGATCAGGTGCACCTTAGTCTCCAGTCTGATATCATTGCTCTTTAGTGCTCTTGAGAGGTCCCTCACAGCTGACTTTCCCAATGCAATTCATCTCCTGATTTCCTGGCTGCTCTTACCAAGAGTGTTGACTGTGGAACCAAGTAAACTAAAACTATTAACTATCTCAATCTCTTCACCATCCATACTGATGCTGCCAATTGGCCCAGTGGTGAGAATCTTTGTTTTCTTGATGTTGAGCTTCAATCCATATTGAAGACTGCAGTCCTTGACCTTCTACAGCAAGCGCTTCTGGTCCTCCTCAATTTCAGCAAGCAGGGTTGTGTCATCTGTATGACGCAGGTTGTTCATGATTTTTCCACCAATCCTGATGCTTCATTCTTCCTCGTACAGCTTGGTCAACATTTATGCACCAAATAATAGATATTCAAAATATACAAAACAGTGATTAACTGAATGGAAGAGACAAATAGCACAGCAAAAGTGGTAAGAGATCTCAACACACCACTATCACCAAAGGATAGGCCATCTATACAATCAGCCAACTTGACCTTGTGGATATTTTCAGTGTACTGCACCCAACTAAAACTCAATCCACTTTCTTCTCAACTGCACATCGTACATTTTCCAGAATCAATAATATATTAGGACACAGAGTAAGTCTCAACAAATTCAAGAATATTGGAACAATACAAAGTATTTTCTCAGACCACAAAAACTAGGAGTTAACCACAGGAGAGTAAAACTTACAAAATCACCCATGTGTAGCTCAAATGGAAGCTTGTACACCAGTGTTCATAGAAACATAATTCACATTCACAAGAACATGGAAACAGCCCAGATGTCCAACCATAAAAACATGAATTTAGAAGTTATGTTGCATTCATAAAATGGAATGCTATGCATCACACAGGAGCAATGATTTTTGTAAATTACTACCTAACTTGGGAGAGACTAAAGAGAATTAAGTAGAGGGAACTAACTTTGTCCCACAAGGACAAATACTTCATAAAGCCATTATTGTATAATTAGTATGAGGATCCAAGATGGGAGGACGGTGGCAATAGAGAGGTGAGGATGGAGGAGGTAGGGTGTTAATCATAGGGTTGCACAGTTTTATGGAAGGGTGGGGTCATTGAAATTGGAAGGATATTTTTTGAAAAACAATGTGTTCAAACTTTGAAAATAAATCAGAATAAAATTCAAAAAAGAAATGAACAATGGAAAAGGAAAAAAATAGGCACACACATTTTAAAAGGAAGATAGAAGAAGAATCCATGATCTAACTCAACACCTTTAGCAAATAGAAAAAGAACAGCAATCTAATCCTACAATGTCCAGAAGAAAAGAAATAATAATGTCAAGAGCTGAAATCAATAAGATAGAAAACGGAAAAACAGTTGAAACCCTCAATAAGTTCAAGAGCTGGTTTTCTGAAAGAATCAACAAAATTGACAAACCATTGAAAAATTTGACAAAAAGGGGGGAAAAGAGAGATGATACAGATAACTCGATTAAGAAATGACGGAGATAACATTACAACAGAACCAGAGAAAATGAACTCGATAATATCAGAATACCACAAAAAGCTATATTCTGGTAAATTAAAAAATCTAGAGCAAATGGGCCAATTCCTTGAAACATATCCCCTACCCATATTGAAAAGGACAGATATAGAACACTTGAACAAACCCATCAAAGGAAAAGAAATTGAAAAGGTCATAAAAAGACTTCCTCATAAGAAAAGTCCTGGATCAGATGGCTTCACAGCTGAATTCTACCGAATATTCAGAAAGGATTTATCGCCAATTCTACGTAACTTATTTTTAAAAAAATTAAAAAGACAGAACACTCATTTGAACACTCCAAATTCATTTGATGAAGCAAGCATAATCCTAATACCAAAACCAGACAAATATATTACCAAGAAAGAAAACTACAGACTAATATCTCATGAACATAGGTGTGAGAATCCTTAACAAAATCCTAGCCAGTAGAATTCAAAAGCGTGTGCATGCGCGCGTGCGCGCGCGCGCGCACACACACACACACACACACACACACACACACACACACACACACACACACACCTCCATGACCAAGTGGGATTCATAACTGCTGTGTAAAGATGGTTCAACATAAGAAAAACAATCAACACAATTCACTATATTAGCAAAGTAAATAAAAAGAACCATATGATCTTAGCAATTGATGCAGAAAAGGCATTTTAAAAAATACCTTCTTGATAAAGACATTCAGCAAAATTGGAATAGAAGAGAATTTCCTCAAAATGTTGTTGTGTTGTTATATGCCATTGAGTCACTTGCGGCTCATAGCGGCCTTATGTACACCAGCCCTAAACTCTGCTCTGTACTTTGGCACTCACACTATCTCAGACACACCCATCCTGATTACCCCAGTCATTGAAACAATCCACCTCATAGAGGGTCTTCCCCTCCTGCCCTTTCTCGCCACCCTACCAAGCATGATGTCCCTCTCCAAGGACCAGCCCCTCCTTAAAACATGTCCAAAATATATTAGATGAAACCTCAGAATCCTTGCCTCTGAGGAGCCGACCAGTTTAACCCTCTCCAGGATGATGGTACCCTCAATACTCTTCTCCAGCACCGCAGTGGAAAATATATATGCAAAATCAAGAACCAAGATCATTCTCAATGGAGAAAGACTAAAACCATTTTCCTTGTTAACAGGGACCGGGAAAAGATGCCAACCTCCAACACTTCTATTCAATATAGTATTGGAAGTGCTTGCTAGGGCAATATGATAAGAGAATGAAATAAAAGACATCTAAATTGGCAAAGAAATGGTTAAACTGTCACTATATATAAATGATATGATAGTGTACATAGAAAATCCCAAAGACTCAAGCAAAAAGAACACCCTAAAAAAACAAACAAAGAGCCCCAACCTGTTAAAGTTGTAGGCCAGTTTTGTACACTGGCAGGATATAAGATCAAGATCCAAAAAACAGTAAGCTTCCTCTACAGTAATAAGAGAACGCAGAGAAGGAAATCAAGAAAGCAATACCATTTACAATAGCCAACCACAAATTTAGATACTTGGGAGTGAACATAACTAGAGATACATAAGAAAACAACAGAACATTTCTGCAAGACACAATAAGAGACCTAATGAAATGTAAAAATGTGCCCTGTTCATGGATAGGAAGACTCAATAGCGTGAAAATGACAATCCTACTGAAAGCAATCTACACGTTTAACACAATCCCAGTACAGATACAGAATTTATTTTTTAAGGAAATTGAAAGAGAAATTATCAACTATATTTGAAGAGGCAAGAGACAATGAATAAACAAAACCCTTTCGAGATACAAAAATGAGGTTGGAGGTGTATCACTCCCTGATCTCAAAACCTACCACAGAGTAGTAGTAACCAAAACAGCATGGTACATAGACCACTGCAACAAAATTGAGAACCCAGAAATAGACTCAGCTATCAATGGTCAAATGATATTTGACAAGGAAATCAAAGCTATCAAATAGGGAAATGACAACTTCTTCAACAAATGGTTCTGGTAAAACTGGACTTCCACCTGCAGAAAGCTGCAACAGGATCCACATCTCATACCATACACAAATATCAACTCAAGGTGGAGTAGAGACCTGAGAGTAAAGGCAAAAACCATAACATTTATAAGAGACAAACCGGGAGGAAGCTTAGAAGCTCTAGTGCAAGGTGTAAGGAGACTACCAAATACAACCAGAAATGCACAATCGGAAGAGCATAAAATTGATGCATGGGACCTTCTAAAGATTAAATCCACGTGTGGATCAAAACTTTTTTCTGCAGGGTGCAAAAGGAACCTACCCACTGGGAACAAACATTTAGTAATACCATCTCAGACAAGAGTCTTATAACAAAAGTTTACAGAATACTCCTGGGCCTCCACAAGTAAAAGACGGATAACCCAATTACAAAATGGGAAAAAGACATGAAAAAATTTTCAAAGAGGAAGATATTCTAATGGCAAACAGACACATGAAGAAATGCTCCAAGTCATTGGTAATAAGAGGAATACAAATCAAAACCACAATGAGATGCCATCTCACTCCAGTAAGAGTGGCAAAGTTTAACAGGGCAGCAAGTAATAAATATTGAAGAGCATGTGGAGAAAAAGGAACTCTTATACACTGTTGATGGGATTTTAAATGGTATAACCATTCTGGAAGGCAGTTTGTCACTTCCTCAAAAAGCTGAACATAGAAATTCCACATGACCCACCTATTCCACTACTTGTAATATACCTTGAGAAAACCAGAACTGAGGCACAACCTGATATTTGTACACCAAAGTTCATAGTAGCATTATTCACCATTGTAAGAAAATTAAAACAGCCCTGATGTCCAAACACAATCGAATGGATTGAGGAATTATGATACATTCACACAGTGGAATACTATGCAGCACACAGGAACAATTATTTTGTAAATTATTACCTACCTTAGGAGGGACTGGAGAGCATTATGCTGAGTGAACTAGTTTAGTATCACATGGACAAATATTGTATAAAACCATTATTGTAGAATGAGTATAAGAATCCAAGGGGGTGCGGGAGGAAGGCTGGAAGCAAAGGGATGAGGATGTGCAGGAAGAGGGAGAATTAATCATGGAGTTGTACAATTTGGTGGGTGACAGAAATTGTAAGAATCTATTCTAGAAAACAATGAATTTTGTAATAAAGTAGTATAATAATTTTCTTTTAAAAATGTGCTTTATTGTACATGTTGTTGTTATGTGCCATCGAGTCATTTGTGACTCATAGCGCCCCTATGTACAACAGCCCTAAACCCTGCTCTATCCTGTGTCAGTCGCACTGCCTCTGACACACCCATCCCGATTACCCCAGTCACTGAATCAATCCACCTCATAGAGGGTCTTCCCCTCCTGTG
>NW_006399875.1:271617-273992 GCF_000299155.1 Elephantulus edwardii
AATCTCAATCTCTTCACCATCCATCCTGATGCTGCCAATTGGTCCAGTGGTGAGAACCTTTGTCTTCTTGACATTGAGCTTCAATCCATACTGAAGCCTGCAGTCTTTGACCCTCTGCAGCAAGCATTTCAGGTCCTCCTCAGTTTCAGCAAGCAGGGTTAGGCTTTTCAAAAGTATGTTATTTCAAAAGTGAATGCAGATCTTTCTTTGAATTATGATTGATCATAGTAATTTTTTTTCACAAAGGTGAAAGGCAATTGCTGTTTTATTTTGTTATGTGCCATCCAATTGTGCATGTGTCAGCAAACCTATGAACAAAAGCTCTGGACTTTTTCATCTTCTGAGTCTGCCTCATCATCCTTAACCCATTTGACCCCTTGCCACAGTCACTGTGTGGACACACCTCATCCATTCCCAATCTATCTCCAGGGTCTTTCTCTCCTGCACTGATCCACTACTCTTCCCAATGGCATATCTTTCTTCAAAGACTTGCCCCTCTTGGAAACATGGAAAATGGATCTTCAAAATCCTTGCCTCCAAGGAGCAACCTGGGCTTACCTTCTCCAGGACAGATCTGTGTGTTCTTTAGACACTCCATGACAATATTCTTCTGCAGCACCACATTTCAAAGGCAATGATTCTTATTCTGTCATCATTATCCATTGTCCAACTCTCAGACACATAAAAAGCAACTGAGAGAAGACTATGGCTTGGATCAGATACACCTTAGTCTCTAAAATGACATCATTGCTCTCTAGAATTCTGGAGAGGTCCTTAACAGAAGATTTTCCCAATGCAAGTCATCTTGTGATTTACTAACTGCTGGTGCCATGAGTGTTGATTGTGGATCAGAGCAAAATGAAATTGCTAACAAGCCCAATCTTTTCTCCAACAATAATGATTTTGTCTATTTGACTCATGGTGAGAGTCTATGTTTTCTTGATGTTGAGATGCAATCCATATTGATGGGTGTAGTTTTTGACCTTCTGCAGGAAACAATTAGGTGAAACAAAATACTCCCTCCTCAAAAATAGTACAGATGTTATATAGCATTATAGGGATAAGCTAAAAATCTAGGCCCATGCCTTAATGTATATAATATGGATCTTGGAACCCAATGTAAAGCAATAGTAAGCATAGGATGAAATTTAAAAAAAATGTAATTCTTGGGAATTTAAGTTATATAAAAAAATTTAGATAGGACATAAAAAATGCAACTCTGAAAACTGATGTACTGGAACTCTTCAAAATTATTTCTAGGACTTTGTAATCTGTAATATTAATTTTCTAAATTTATGTAACATCTATTAATTATATTTTTCAGAAGAAAAATATTACCTAAAATTTATTCTATAAATGCAATTAAAATGAGCACTTACAGCACTTACAGGATAGTTTTAATTATGTTATTAAAATAATAAACTGAATGTACTAAAAAGTTATGAATCAGAATTTAGAAATTACAGAATAAATGTAAATAAATCACAAGGTGGGTTTTTTCCACTTTCTTTTCATTTTATATCAGTTTGCATACAAAATTCTTATACACTGTATATCAAATCTTGCACTTCACATGTCTTACTGTGTTTCCTGTGATCACTCAGGTTCATTAAGCATTATAAAATGCATCACCATTGATCTATGCCAATTACTTACCTGTCTTTTCAGATCCTTCTTAGCCTTTTGGTAATTCTTTCACTCTTCCAGCCTCTGCTCCCCAAAATGTTAGCCTAGGGATTTCATCCTCTCCTCATCTTCTGCTTTTCTGCTTCTCTGCCCTTTCCCGTTTATACTTTTAAGATACACCCAAATAGAAATAAATTGAGTAAAACACTTCAAACATTGATATAAAATATGTTAGATCAAAGATTGACTCAAAATCTAAAAGAATAAATACTACTAATAAAAAGATAATACATTTTTATGGAAGATAATACATTTTTTGAAAGAAATGTACACAATAATGTTGTTAGCGTGGCACCAGCCACGTTTGTGGAAGTTGTTAGGACCCGTAGTGTCACTTTGTGACAACAGATACATTCTCCCTGATCCTACCTTATCCCCACCTATTCTGTCATGCTTGAGTTTTTTGTTACAGTCACTTTGTATCTCATTTTGAGGCATCCTCTCGTTGCCCGACCCTCTACCTTCACCAGCCTGATGTCCAGTGCCCTCCTAGTAACAAAGGAACAGCCAAAATGACACAGTTTGTTCACTTGACCTGTAATACATGATTGTTCCAATACAGATCAATGAATCATTTGAAAAATTTCATATTCCTTCCTAAGAAACAAGCAAACAGGTGAAGATCTCTTAAGAAACTAATGAAAAGACTTTTATTAGACATTATTTATGTCATGTGGTTTTATAAATAA
>NW_006399875.1:274387-276137 GCF_000299155.1 Elephantulus edwardii
CAAAAGTATAAATATATTTGTCAATAAATTTAATCAAATAATATTCCCAGGAAAAAAATTTCAAATCTTAGTGGCAGTTAAGTTTAAATCAATGGAGAGAAATGGAATGCTCTAAAATACTAAAACTACTTCAGGATATCATACAAATTAAGAATGATTCTTTACTTTTCATTTAAAATTTAATTTGTATAATTTATTGGTTTTGCTTATCTTTATGTTGTGATTTTATAAGATTATCTATAAAAGAAATAAAAAGCAAATTTAAAAAATGTAATCATTAAGAACTGGTAGCTGTGTACAGTCATCAGACATAATTTTAGTAGAAAATGAGAATGAGCAGAATAGAATAAATTCAAAGAACAAAGGAAAAACAGTTATTTTCTCATAGATAGACTATTTTAATACTATGATCTGTGGGTCTGTTTATGTTTATGTTTCTCTAACAAAATGACAAACTGCATTGGAAGAACTTGTCTTTTTCTTAAACGGACATATTTATGATTAGTCCAAAATACGCTTCGTTTGGAATATATACTCAGTAAAACCATTACTGAATTAATTTCTGTCAGGTCCAGGAACAAAAAAGAAGTTACTAATCTTAAAATTAGGCTTAGGAAGCTGAAGAACAACACTGATAGATTTATGAATTAAATTTTAAATGTTTGATTCTGAAAACATACAATAATGAAAAGGTACATAGAAATACTTGCAAGAAAAGATAGATGGAAATTTAACAAATTACATATTTATATAACACCATTATGCAAGCTGAAGGGTAAAAGGTACAAAAAAGCCTCTAGTACAAAATGTCTCCAGGAAAAATATTACCACAGGGACCTCAACGGCCCACCTCTTCCTCTACAGATGCCAAAACACACCACAGACACAACTCATGCTTCCCAGGTAAGTATTTCTCTTGCTGTAGGGATCTGAGCCCTTGCTGTGCGTGATCAGGAAGTGTGTGTGCTTTTCGTCTTCCGGGTTTCTCTGCATAGAAATTTTGTGCACTGGCATTGGGCAGGTCTATAGTAAGGGGAAAAAAACCCACAATCATACTTTTTGAACTTTGAGGTAAGCAAATTTTCAGCAGCAGTCATTTTGAGTTTATCTCATTTGCCGTGAGAAAAGCAATATGGATAAGGTGTTTGTGTGTGTCTGTGCCTGTCTGGTCAGGCAGGTGTAGGTGTGCCTGGTGGTGGTATGTACCTGTATTTACTGTATGTACCTGTACCTGTATGTGTGTAAGTATGTATGCATTTGTCTGCGTTTGTGCGTGCACATGTTGCATGTGCGTACAATATAGGTGGTGAGTAATCAAGGAGACTGACTGAAGGAAGCACTTCAAAATTGTAATATTTTCCTTTCAATATTGTCAACGGTAGAATGGCTGAAATTACTTCTACTTTCATTCCCATTCAAAGAATATTATCAACATGATCATCTTTCCAAATAATTTTCCCTAATGACACAAATCAGAATGAAGCATTGCTGTATTAATAGGGATAACCGTCAAAAAATACCACCCAGTACATGGATGCCTACTTTGTACTAGTCATTCTGTGGTCCGCTGCAGCTCTGCCTGCCAACGGCAGTACTCAAGAGCCAGGTTCCAGGACTGTGGAGATCTGGTGGTGAGGGACAAGAAAAGTATTGGATTTTCAAAGATTTTGAAGAAAAACATCTCATTTCTGGAGTGATGAAAGGGAAGGATCATTATACATCTATAATTAGATATTTATAATAGAATATA
>NW_006399875.1:276275-280068 GCF_000299155.1 Elephantulus edwardii
CTTTCATTCGTTCATTCATGCACATTTTCTTCCCTCTCCCAATTCCCTTTGTAATGCTCCTCCTATTTCTCACTATTAATTGTGTGATACACATAATTTCTAATCACCCATTCCTTTCAGATCGCCCTCCTTAAATTTAAAACTTCAATTGCGTTATTTGCTTTGACTTTCAATACCTACCGTATGTCTAAGAGTAGAGATTTCGCACAAAAATTCTTTGAAGGCACACGTCCCATTTCCAATCCAGATTATAATATGTTCATGCATATGACCCTATAAATATTAATATTCGGTGAGGGGAGTGTAGTGAAGGGAGAAAGACCATCCAACTGAGAATCAAAAGAGGCTGCCTGATTCTCCAGTTCTGTCATTAACCAGCTGTATGATCTGCCTGGATGCGACATTTAACTCCTGAGCTGCAGTTCCCTTAGATATAAGATACAGAAACAAGGTTAAGGGCTTTCTAAAGCTCAAATTTTAGAGCTAGGGGCGCACAGGTTACGTTTAAGTTTGCACTGTTCACTAGTGCGGTTATAGGAAGCTTGTGTGACAAGGAAAGCCGTTTTCTCCCTTCAATTTAAACTCAACATTATCCTGGGATTGTTTCCCCTCAGTATTGCTCAGAAATAGAAATGGAACTCTCCAGTTAAAACGTAACCTGAAAGAATTTATGTGGTTCACTGGGTCATAATTGCACCATTTTCCATGGTCTATTAAAGACCAATTGCTTTGGTTTTATTAGGTGTTTCAGAATATTTTGGAGGGTTTTCTCCTAGCGTACTTTTTTATTTTTTAATCTCCTTTGAGTGACATGATATTCTCATATTTCAGTGGAGAAAGTGGAACTAACATCATAAAATGAAAATGCCCAAACGCCACTCTTTCCTGCCGCTAACTCATAGCAATTGAAAGAAGAGAGACAAATCCCCTGATATTCTCAGAAACAACTATTTCTTAGAAACACAATTTGCGTTTCCTTTTCTTGATACAAAGAAGAAATACGCACACACACACAGAGGAGGAACTCATTCTGGATGGTGGTATAGTTCTCTTTCGTAATGTGATGTGAGTAAAAGTTTACAAAGAAAAAAAAAACAAACAAATACATACTGGTTAGCTCACAGCAGCTCTGGGACTGTCTTAATTAAAATGTATCACTGCTGTGTTTGACAATGGTACATACATATATACACAGACCATGTACTTTTCTGTCCTTGCCTGTGTTACCATTGTAAATCCAACTTGGCTCCCAGCCAAAGACTTTAAGAAACCATTACAGCTTTCAGTGGAATTGTTTTCTCCTCCTTTGTGAGCGGTACAGATTTCACAGTAATCTTTGCAGGAGAAAAGAGCTGGCATGAATCTGGCCAAGATGGCTGGACCTCAAGTGGGGGCTGTTGATCTGCGTTTCCTGAAATAGGACAGTGGGTGGCGGTAGAAGACAACATTTGCCAGCACAGACCAGGGGCCTGGCCTTGCTTTGTGAATCACACATTTAACAATTTCAACCAATAAAAATCAGCTTTTCCTCTTAATTACTGCTAAGTGACTAACTCCTGATTTAGCAGTCAGATGGGGAAGCTGATTAGTGAACAGACAACTCACAGTGCTGGAGAGCCAGAGATCCTCAGGGGCTGTGTAGAATACTTCCCTGCTTGCATTGGACCTCCCTATGCGTCACAGCTATACTTACTGCTCAGATGTTCATGTTCTCAAAGAGCAGGAGGCTGAAGCTCCAGGAGTGTCAGGCCCTTCCCCACAAGCAGGCTGCCATAAGTTCCAGAGCTAAGTTCTGCCAGGGGCAGGTGAGACACTCACACACTTCACCGCTTAGCCTCAGAGGGGAATGTGACTTCTGGGATTATCCCTCTGTGAAACACCAAGCCAATCAGACAGTGAGGAGATGTGAGGTGTATGCACACACAGGGTCACACACCACAAAGTCAAGGCTGCTCAGAGCTGCATCAGCCTGTCTGAAGGAGAACTCGAGCCCCAAAGGGATGAGGAAGATGTTCTTCTACAAAGTCTCACAACTTAACAAAGAAAATGGGCTGAGTGGCTGTTGTTAGGTTCCGCAGAGTCAAGTAAGACTCACACTGACCTTATGAGCAGCAGTCCTGAATGCTACCCTGTCCTGTGCCATCCTCATCATCTCGGATACACTTGAGCCCATTGCTGTGGTGGTCACTGTGTCATTGAATGTTGCCCTTTCTTTCACTGACCCTCTGCCTTTCCAAGCATAATATCCCTTTCTATATCTCCTAGCACCATATCCAAAGTATGAGAGATGAAGCTTCACCATCCTGGCTTCCAAAGAGCACTCTGCACCTTTTCCAAGACATGCCTGTTTGTCCTCTTGGCCGTCCATGGGATGTTCAGTGTAGTGTGTAGTAAATTATACTGTTGGTTAATCAAAACAATGTCTCTTCCCAGAAGCATGAGCTCCCCTGTTTGTCTGTGTCTGTAAGAGACTCCAGTTCCTGTCAGTTTACTGGGCTTTGGTGGTTTACCTGTTCCCGTAATATTGGAACTGTGCCACTCATATTTCAAATACCATCAGGGTCCTTCGCGGTAGGCATGTTTCAGCAGAGCCTCCAGACTTTAAAAGATCAAGGAGTGGGACAAGCTATCCACTTTTGAAATAATAGACCTCCAAAGCCCTATAAATAGCACAGTAATACTTTGACAGATGAAGAAAAGATTGAATTGTTAAGAATTCCATTTTATTTGACTCCACAATAAACACCTATGATAGCAGCAGTCAAAAAACAATAGATAGATGATAGATAGATAGACAACTAGATAGATAAGGAGAGAGAGAGGGAGAGAGAGATTGATTTTGTTTTAGGCAAATCTGATGTCAAAGGCCCATTTAAAGTGGTAAATAGAATTCAATTTGCCAAAAGAACATACAAGTAGTATTTGGAGAAAGCACAACCAGAGTCTCGCATCCTTAGTACACATTGTCAGGAGGCATGGATCCTTGGAAAACGACGCCATACTTGGAAAAGTAGAGAGAGTGTCAGCAGAACAGAGAAAGACTTTGAACCAGTTATATTGGCACAATTACTGCAACAATACGTTTGATCAGGACAGAAGTTGTGAGGATAGTGCATTTCTATCTGCTCAAAGGGTCTTTATGAGTTGGAATAGACTGGCCAAAATCTAACAAGAGTAATAACAGAGGAGACTGGCTTTATAACCATGCTGCTCTGACCACCATCCCACTGCTGTAAAGGTGAGATTTGTTGTAGTTGAATGTGTCTGGAACGCTACAAGGATATTCTGTTTATATGTCAATTAAATGAACAAGAAAGGAAAACAGAAAACAGAAGCACTGGGAGTCCATATAAAATGTGCTGGTTCCATAGATTCCAATTGTATCATATCAAGTCCATGTTGTCCACACCAGTATCTGCTATACATATAGGAAGACTCCTGTAAATAGGGCTTTAGTTGGTCAATTGAAAGGAGAGATGAAAAAAGAGAAAAAGTCATTTAGTAGATTTTGGCAATTTGATAGTGAAAAGGAATTGTAATTTTTAATGGGAAGAACTGTTTAAAAGAAAAAATATGATTAGGCATTATACATATGACAACAGCCCAGAATAACAGGTATATCATCACCAAGAGGATTGGGGTGTGGTGAGGTAGGTAATTATGCAACAATGAGTAAGTTTTTTTTTTTTAAGTGAACTGGGGGATCCCCCAGAAGAGAGGGAGAAGGGGTAAAATGTGCATCAATAAATGAATGAAAAATCTATCTTCTATGTAACGTTCATTAAAATCACAA
>NW_006399875.1:280168-291538 GCF_000299155.1 Elephantulus edwardii
AAAATATATATATTTAATAAAATTATATAGATAGATACAGATAGAGATAGAGATAGATATTCAAGTCATGGTTTCATTCATGAGTGTCACTTCTTCATGGAAGTTGGAACAGATATTAAGCTTCTTAACTTTTTTTGTCTTGATGAACTTTACAGCTGTGTGTGTGTGTGTGTGTGTGTGTGTGTGTGTATGTACCGTCAAATTGGATTTGACTGGTACAGGAGGAGATTGCCCCTCCTTCTCCAGCAGAGCATCTGGTGGATTTGAACCACGTACCTCTGGGATGGCAATGCAGCTTCTTGCCACTTGGCCACCAGAGCTCCCTTATACTGCACTTTTTAAAAAGTCTCCTTTCTTGATGTTTATTTGACATAGCACTGAACATGTGTAAAGTGTTTGATGAGTTTTGATGTAAGTATACTTGCTCATAAAATGGCAGCACAAGTAAGACAATGAACGTGTGGATCACTTCCCATAACGTCATTGAAAATTTCTCTCCTCATCCTTCCTTTTCCTCTCTCCCTCTGGCAACTACCAATTTTATTTCTAACCAAGAAGAGATGAGTTGACATTTTGAAAATGTATTTAGTAGTGAAGATATCTTATTCACTTTTTATTCCTGATTTCTTTCTCTGAACCTAATTATTTCATGATCCATGTGGAAGCATGCATCCGTAATCATGTAGTGTGTGACTGTATTGCCCATATGCATTGTGGAAATGGAAGAAGAACCTCATTTAAATAGACTGACATTAGGAAAGCGTCAATGGGCTTAAGGTCAGCAGAAGCTGTGACAATGGCTCAGGAAAGACAGTTTAACCTCTTACACAGGAGATTGCTATGCGTCAGAAATCTGTCTTGAAGCAGAGAGTTCAGTGCAAGGATGTGGAAACGTCATCTCATTTACTTTGTGTATATTTTCAGGAAGGACCAGGCTCTTTGGGCACAGGCATCATTCCAGGAGAGGAAGGGTCTCAGCGAGAGGAAGACCTTCAATGAAATAGTTTGACACAATAACAATCACAATAAGCTTGAGCATGACAGAGACGAGGAGGATGACGGAGGGGCAAGGCTCTGATATGTTGTTCTTAGGGTCACTATGATTGCAGTTTAACCAATGGCATCTAGCAGTAACAAGAAGAGTCAGAACAACTCCACACATCAGAACAATCGCCCGTGACCTTTGAGCTAGGTTCCAGTCACCATGACTCTCTAGGACAGAACAGAACTGCCATAGAGTGTCCAAGGCTTTAGGAAAACAGACTGCCACATCTTTCTCCTCTAATGAGTTTGAAGCACAAACCTCTCTACGGCAGCCAAGCACTGCTCTACCAGGAGTCCTCGGATACATCACAAATTTGACCAGTTTTAAATAGCTGAATAACACTATCAAAGTTTCCAGGAATATCCTCTGCATATCAAATAATGAACATGCATTTTCATTTTTCCTGAATAAAAACTTTAGCATGTGGAAGGACTAAAAGAAATGAGAAGGACACATTTAAAGAAGTTAAAGAGATTTCAGGGAGCTGGTCATCTAGTGGCAAGAAGCTGCACTGCAATCCCAAAGGCATGCAGTTAGAATCCATGGACGGGAGTAATCTCCTCCTTTACCAATTAGATCCAATTTGATGGTACACACGCACACAAAAAATAATAAAATTCAATGTTTTTTAAAAAACGAAGTTAAAGATACTTAAAAGTTATTTCTCAAAAATCAGGTAGTATTTCCATTTCTACTTTCAACATATGAATTTCCCAACTTGTTCACGTATCTGTTGACACTTGGCAAGTTTTGTCTTATAAAATCATGCATACTAGTCCTTGTAGGTTTGTAGGGATCTGTGGTAGCATAATAGCTTCAGTATTGGGCTGCTACCTGGAAGGTGGAAAGTTTGAACCCCCTGAATCACTGGGAGAAAAATGACATTCTGCTCCTTTAATGAATTGCAGCCTGAGAAATGATGTGAGAGTAGTTCTATTCCATTATATGGAGCCTTTTTTCCTCAGAAACAGACTAGAATGCAGCAGTTTATTATCTTATTTTTGGGGGAGGTAAATGTCAGTAGTTGTAGAGGGGCTTTGGGCCTTTTTGTTGATAGCGTCGCTATGAGTTGTACTCGACTCGAAAGCAATCAACAACAAGGCAGTAAGAGATGTGTAATGATATCTCATGGTGATTTGAATTTGCATTTATCAAATGATTAAAAAATAATTTTGAGTATTTTTCATGTGCTAATTTGTTATCTGTAGTTATTCTAGCAAAATATTTACTTGTTTAACTCACTTTGAATAATTTATGAACATCTTAATATTAAGCTTTGGTGATTTTTATATCCTTGATAAAAGTTTTTTATTAGACATGTAGTTTATAAATATTTTTAGCCAGTTTTAGTTTGAGCTTTTATTTTCTTAAAATTATTTTGGCGGAAAAAAGACCTTTTCAAGTTCTTTCTGGCAATTTGTTACACATAGACCTTGTTCATTTTTATTATGTTTACTTTACCAATTTTATGGTTAAACCTTGGCTTAATTCTTCTGACTAGGTCAGAACAGATAAGTATTTCTGTTTTCACTAATTTTATTCAATATTTAACCCAATAATCTTACTAAGAAAAGAAAAAGTGAAAAATATTAGGATCTTTATCCAAGTAAGGTCCCAAGATAATCTATGTTTTCTTTGAGAAGTTTAATTATATCTACTACATATGTTTATAATATATTTTGAATCAATTATTTAATATATGATATCTGTATTTGGAGCAGGAGATATTTGTCAGAACAGAGCTGGGCAACACTGGATAGTTCAAAATCAGAAAAGGAGTCAGGGATACATCCTGTCTCCAAACCTTTTCAATCTGTATGCAGAACAGATCATTTGAGAGGCTGAACTTTATGAGAAGGAATGTGGCATCAGGATTGGAGGAAGATTCACCAACAACCTGTTTTATGCAAATGATGCACCCTTTCTTGCTGAAACTGAGGAGAGAATGAAGCATTTGCTGCAGAGGGTCAAGGACTGTTGTTGAGAATATGAATTGAAGCTTAACACCAAGAAAACAAAGATTCTCAGCATTTGGCACCAGTTAACCAATTAGCAGCATTATGATAGATGGAGAATAGATTTGAGCTTGCTCGGCTCCACTATCAATAGTCTTGGCACTAGCAGCCAGAAAATAAAAAGATGAATTGCATTAGAAACATCTACTCTCAGTGACCTCTCCAGAGTGCTGAAGAGCAAGGAAGCAAGTCAATTTAGAGAACTAAGGTGTGCCTAATCTAGGCCATGGTCTTTGTAGTTACTTGCTATGCATCAGAGAGCTTGACAATGACCAAAGAAAACAGAAGAAAAGTTGATGCCTTTGAGTTATGTACTGGAAAAGCATCTTTAACATATCATGGACTGCCAAAAGAACTGCAGATCCATCCTGGAGAGAGTGAAATCAAGCTGCTCCTTGGAGGAAAAGATTTTGAGAATCTGTCTCACATACTTTGGACAAGTAGGAAAGAGGTCTTTGGAGAAGGATATCACACTTGGAAAGGCTGAGGACAGTGCAGGAGAGAAAGACCTCATAAGTGATAGACTGACACAAAACTAGGTGAGAGTATCAGAGGCAGCAAGATTAGGAGAGCAGAGTTCAGAGCGATAGTGGATAGGGTTTTTCGGGTCATAATCAACTTGACAGTACATAACAACAGCAATAACACAGATCAAATGTTAGTTTTATTTCTCAACTGATTACACCATTAAATCCATAACATTATCTCAAAATGGCTTTTCTCTTTTGTTAAACATCAGTTGTTTACCTATATGTGAGTATATAATAGAAGTCTATAGTCTGCTGCAGCAATTTACTGAAAAATATCAATGTCAATAATAAATACGCTGCCTTTTAAAATGTAGCCTTAAAAGAGCAGAGTGCTTTTCCTCTTATTTCCTAGTTTTTAAAGCTCTTTGGACTACTCCCTGAAGGTAAGAATGGTGAAATGTCCTCTCACATATTCGAGCATGTTGTTAGGCATGAATACTTGGAAGAAGATATCATGTTGGAAAATGTGAACGGCCAGACAGAGAGAGGAAGACCTCCATAAGATGGATTGACACAAGATTGGAACAATGGGTCTTAGCATGTGATAATGGCTTAGGGCAGGGCAAGGCGTAGATCCCTATTTAAAAGCGTGCTTTGAGTCATAGTCAACTCTCTGGTACCTGAAAACAACAAGGAACTTTCAACTATTTTAAGATCTTTACATTTCCATATGACTTTTAGAAGAAGTTTGCCAATTTCTTTTAAAAAGTCTGCTGGGATTTTGGAATCAAGTTAAATACTCAATCCACATTTTTAAAGAATCTGTGTATTAATAATGTAAATTGTCTCAAACTGCTAACACACAGTACAGTTTATTTAGGCTGTTCAATGGTTTTTTCTGTAGTATTTTATAGTGTTTGACATTCAGGTCTTACAAATCTATTGTCAGAGAATATATTATTGTGGTAACACAATGCTGTTGTTGTTGTGTACCATAGAGTAGGACTGACTCATAGCTGATCCTCTGGTTGGTATTCAGAAGCAATTGATCACAAGGGAGATTTTCCATTTTTCTCTTATGAAGCAGCTGGATTTGAACTGTGTGCCTTCAAGACTTTAGCACAGCTTCTTACCCCTAGGCCACTGCCACCCGAGTTCCCTCGTTCGCTCTAGCTCTCTCTCTCTCTCTCTCTCTCTCTCTCGCTCTCGCTCTCGCTCTCTCTGTCTCACACACATGCACTCCCCCACACACCCACCCCACAATATTGTTGTCATTGTTGTGTACCACAGAGTTGGAACCGACCCATAGCTGACGCTCTCGTGCGTTTTCAGAAGCAGTTAATTGCATTGGAGGAGATTGCCCATCTTTCTCCATGGAGCAGCTGGTCACCTCAAACCACACTCCTTAGAACTGCAGAGGAGCTTCTTGCCCTTAGGCCACAAGATTTTAAAATTTTAACCTGGCATACATTTTCGGTACACTTCCCACAAAAATGCAAGAAATCAAAAGACATTTTGTAATGGGAAAAACTTCTGTCAAATACATCTCCAAACTGCTAAATAAGAATGACATCAGTTTAAAGACCAAGGTGTGCTTGATCTAAGACATGACCTTTTCAGTTGTTTGCTATTGCATCTGAAAGTTGTAAAATAGTGACCAATGGTGACAGAAGAATCAATACTGACTGTTGAGTTGCGGTATTGAGAAAAATATTGACTATTCCACCAACTGTAAAAAGAACAAATATGTCTTGAAGAAAATGCAGCTGTGGTGTTTTTTAGAGGCAAGGACTTATCCTGGCCTCACATACTTTAGGTATATAAGGAGGAGCTAGTCTTTGAAAAAAAAATAATGATTGGAAAGGTGAAGGGTTAGTGAAAGACAGGAAGATCCTCAATAAGATGGAATGACACCGTGATAGTATCAATAGACTAAAGTGTATTAGAGATAAGGAGGATGTCACAGGATAGGGGAAAGTTCAGATACATTTTTCGTAGGGTCATAGCAAACTCGATGACACATTATAATAATAACAACAAAAATATCTTTCTGGTAAGTGCTTGTTGTTACTTTTGTTGGAATGTACCATCAAGTAAGAATGGAATAATAGCTGAACCTTCAGTGAGTTTTCAGAGTCCAGAAATTGCAAGAGAGAAGATCACCCAACTTTCTCTCATGAAGCAGCTGGTGGATTCAAACTACCTGCCTTCTAATTGGTAGCACAGCTCCTTATCCACTATGCTAACAGATCATCTTACTTCTGACGCCACCCGTGAACTTTACACACTAGGCTACAAGAGCTCAAATAAGTATAGTAATTGTGATAATACGATTAATATTTATTCCTAGACCTTGTCTTCTGGAAACATGTCGAAATTACATAGTAATGTTCAGTGTGCTTCTGGTGGTCCCATCAGAATATCTAAAAAGATTATCATGTCCTTTTCTTCAACATAAAGAATTTATTGTGTTAAAAAGCAGTAGCAGAGATGATGAGGACAGCACAAGATAGGGTAGGATTCGGATTGGGTATTCATAGAGTTGCTCTGAATCATGTTTGACTTGAGGGTATCTAACAACAAGAACACATACAGAGATGCTGGAGAAGATAAAAGCTATCCGTCAGAATAAGGTCATGGGCTACTCAAGTACAAAGTCAAGTTGAAGCTGGTAGAAATTAAAACAAGTCCTTAAGAGCAAAAATATTACAGTGAGTACATTACATTTGATGAAGGATTGACTCCAAAATTGAAGCAAAATTGACTCCATATTTTTGTTAATTTTTTTATTATGATTTTAGTAGTTTACAAAAAAGGTTGGGTTTTCATTCATGCATTAATATGCATTTTCTTTCCTCCCTCTTCCCTATACCAATTCACTTTGAAAGGCACTTCTTGTTTTGGATTGTTAATTTTCATACATGGACAAACTGGTCTCCCATTCCTTTCAGATCGTCTTTTCCTTCACCTACTCGAGTGCAATGTTCACTATCTATCCACTATTTTCCAGGTCTCCCCTGACTCCTGTGCCAATCTTATTTTTATAAAAGGTATCTTATGCAGCATTTGTCCTTTTACGACTAAGATATTTCACACATAATAATGTCTTCCATTGTTTTTCAATGTTGTGTTATACACCATTGTGTCAATGTACTGTAGTTTTTTATGCATTAATTTGTTGATGGTCACTTGGGCTGCTTCCAACACTTTGCTTTGTGATTAATGCTGCAATAAACATACGTGTGCAGACACCTATTTGTGTCACAGCTCTGTGGATTTTTTTTCTTTATGGTATCGTCTTATTTTTAAAAAATTAAAATACAATATTCTTATAAAGGGGTATAAAATATATTATAACTATTTTTAAATATTTTTGAAAAGCACATTATGTTTATATTTTCTACTATTTACAATGTATTAATATATATTAGCACCATCTTTACCAAAAGAATACTAGAAAATAATTATTAATTCTATATGCAGCCTAATTTTAGCCATGGGTATTTCCTCCACGCTTAGCTTCTGATCCCTTAACTTTGCCTCTTTGCTCCAAACTTTTCCTGCCTCTTATCTTTATTTCTTTATTCCTGATATTTATCACATTACATTGTTTCCTTGTGAATCTTCCATTGCTCATATGTAAGCATCACTTCTCTGAAATGTTCCTTTTGACCACAAGCCAGTTTGATTGTATGGTCTTAATAGTGGGGCAGCTGGGTCAAAAGATATCTCTATTTGCAATTTGTAGAGAGTGACAGACTCCCTTCCATATTAATTGTACCATATTACACTTCATTTTCACCAGTGTTTGTTGTTTGCTGCCTTGTCGAACTTGGCTATTAAGCTGGGGTGAGTTCTATTTCCTCATTGTTTTCATTTGCAATTCTAGAAGCTAGGTATTATGAATGTTTCTTTATATGTTTATTGGTCATCTGACTTTCTTCTTTGGTAAAGTATTTATTCTTATCTTGTGCTATTTTTGTGATTGAGTTGTTTGCTTTTTTTAAACGAGATCCTGGAGTATTCTGTAAATTTTAGATAGGAGTCCCTTATTGAAGATGTCACTGCTAAATATTCTTTCCCAGTCTGTAGTCTTCCTTTTTACCCTGACAGAGAAGATTTTGGGATGCATGAGAATTTTCTTTATAGAAAGTCCCATTCGTATATTTTATCTTCTCTTGGTTTTAGGTTTTTGTTATGCTTGGATGTCTATTCGTGCTCTTCTAGAGTTTCTCATTTTCTCCGATAAACTTTACAGTTTTTGGTTTGCCTCTTGTGTTCCTGATTCAACTTGATGAGGTTATTTATGATGCGAAGTATGGGTCTTGCTTCAGTTTTCTGCAAATGATTGTCCACTTTTAGCAGAACTATTTGTTAAATGTTGTTGTTATGACTCATCAAGTCACCTGCAACAAATAACCTGTGTACAACAAATGACCCTATGTACAACAGTCCTAAACCCTGCTGTCTGCCTTGCCAATCTTATTGTCTCTGACACACCTATTCCCATTACTCCAGTGATTAAATCAATCCATCTCGAAGGTCTTCCTCTCCTGCACTGTTGTTTTGTGCCATTGAGATGCCTGCCACTCATAGTCACGCTATGCACAACAGCTCTGAAGCCTACCCTGTCCTGGGCCAGTCTCACTGACTCTGACACACCTACTATCATTACCCTAGTTACTATGTCAAACCATCTCATTCTTGGTCTTCCTTTCCTATACTGTCCTTCCACCCTTCCAAGGACTGGTCCCAACTGGTCATATGCCCAAAGTATGTGAGACAGAGCTTTAAAATCCTAGCTTCCAAGGAGGAACTTGGTTTTACTCTCTTCAAGACAGAACTGTTTGTTCTCTTAGAGAACAATAAGTTTAATACTCTTCTCCATCACCACAACTCAAAGGTATTGATTCTTTTTCTGTAATCCTTAGTAACTGTCTTGCTCTCTGACACATAGCAAGTAATTGTGAAGACCATGGCCTGGATCAGGTGTATATTAATTTCTGTTTTCTTAGGTTGTAAATTTTTTCGATATTTTAATTAAAGTTTATCAAAAACTTGGATTTCTAATCATTTATTGTTACACATTTTACTCCCTGCACCCCACTCCCCTAGGTGCTTTTTTTTCTAGAAAGAAAAGATCTTTTATTGTTATATAGTCCGCACCCCAGACCACTCTACCATGCAGTTCTTACTCTGGACACTTGTCATGCCAAAAATACCTGATATATATTGCTTTTATACAGTTTTCTCCCACATCTGCTTCAATGTCATCTAATTTATCAATTTTTTCTTAATTTTCCCCCAGCACATATGTCAGTACTGTTTTATAACACTAGTATTATGAAATATTTGTCTTTTTTGTGACTGAGATATTTCATACAACATAATGTACTCCATGGTCACCAATTTTATATAATATTTCATGAGTTCCTTGTTTTTCAATGCAGCATAGTATTCCATTGTGTGAATATACCACAGCGTCTCTATCCATTCATTTGTTGATGGGCACTTGGTTTGTTTCCAACTTTTTGTTATTATGAACAAAATCACAATAAACATGGGTTTGCACATATCTGTTTGGGTGGCAGTTATAGTTTCTGTAGGTTATATTCCCAGTAGCGGAATTGCTGGGTCAAATTATATTTCTATTTTCAAATTTTTGAAAAGCGCTGTACTGCCTTTCATAGTAGTTACATCTTTTACACTGCCACCAAGTGTGAATAAGGGTTCAAGTTTCTCTACAACCACACCGGCATTTGTTGTTTGCTGTTCTGTTAAATTTTGCTATTTTTACTGGGGTGAGATGATATCTCATAGTTGTTTTGATTTGCATCTCTCTTAGAGCTAGGGATTTTGAGCATTTCTTCATGTGGTTTTTTTGCCATCTAAATGACTTCTTTGGTGAAATGTTTGTCCATATCCTATTCTAAGAAGAATGGGAATACCAGAAGACTTGATCGTGCTAATGTGAAACCTATACTTGGACAAGAGGCAGTTGTCAGAACAGAGTAAGGAAACACTGCATGGTTCAAAATTGGGGTCATTGTCCAACTCTCTGATACATAACAAGTGATTACAAAGACCATGGCCTGTATCAGACACACCTTAGTCTCCAGAGAGACTTTTTCTATTTTTTGAATTAATTTTTGTAGAATTAGTGAGAGTTTTTGTCTGAATGTTTGACAAAATTCACTTTTAAAACCATCTGGTCTAGGGATTTTTTTGGATGGAAGTTGTTTTATTACCTTTTCAATTTCTTCTTCTTAATGGGTCTGTTCTGGTGTTTAATTTAGGTTTGTTGTTAGTTTAGGTAGATTATGATTTTCTAAGTAATTGTCTATTTCCTCCAGATTTTCAAGTTTGTTTGAAAGAACCAACTGCTGATTTTGTTGATGATTTAAATTGTTTTTCTGTTTTCTGTTTCATTTATTTCTGTCTAAATTGTTATAATTTAAGTTTGTTTTGAGGGTGTCAGGTTTTCTTGCAATTCTTTTTCAATTTGTTGGAGATGTTGGGTTAGTGAGTCAATGGTCAATGGCCTTTTGATGTGTTTGCTTATGGCCATAATTTGACCTCTGATTACTGCTTTGCCTGTTTCCCAGAGGTTTTGGTAAGTGGTGTCTTCATTGTCATTTGTTTCAAGAAACTTTCTTAATTTCATTTTTTTATTACTTTTAGTACCCAATCATGTTCAAGCAAGGTTTTGCTTAGCTTCCAAATGTATGTCTTTTTCTCCTTTATCCTCTTGTTATTAATTTCTAATTTTGTGGCCTGAGAAGTTGCTTTGTATGATTTCTGTCTTTTTAAATTTATTGATGCTTACCTTGTGGCCAAAAATGTGATCAATTCTGCAGAACTTAGCAGGCACATTGGAAAAGAAGGTTCTGCGTATTATTTTTTGGGGGGTGGGTGCATTAGCCTATAAATATTTATGAGATTGAGTTGGTTTATTGTGTGGTTTAATTCTTCAGTATCTTTGTTGAGTTTATTTCTGGTAGTTCTATACTTTCTTGAGAGTATTGAATTCTCCAAGTACTATAGTAGTGTTGTCTATTTCCTTTTTCAGTTTGTTAATGTTTGTTTTATATATTTTGCAGGTCTTTCACTTGATGTGTAGATATTTATTATTGTTTTGTTCTCTTGTTGTATTGACCCTTTAAGCATTATGTAGTGACCTTCCTTTATGATGATTTTTCACTGAAATGTGTTTTATCAGAGATTAATATTGCCACTCCTGCTTTTTTCTGGTTTCGATTTGCTTGGTATATTTTCCCTCACCCTTTTATTTTTAGTCTTGCTTTATCTTCATCATTCAGGTGTGCCTCTTTTAGACAGCATATTGATGAATTTTGGTTTTTTATCCAATCTGCTACCCTTTTTTCTCTTTAGTGGTGCATTTAAGCCATCCACATTAAGTGTGATTATTTAGAGGCTAGGTTTTGTTGCTATCATTTTGTTGAGTTATTTTTGGTGTTGTTGCTAGTTACTTTGGTCCATTCTGCTTTCTGTTGCACCTCCGTAAGAAGGATGTCTCACATTGCTTACTGCAATGCTGGTCTTGTTTTTTATGAACTCCCTTAGGTTCTATTTTTCTGGGAGTATCTTTTTATTTTTTTCTTGATGCCTCCTTCTTATTTGATGGACAGTTTCACCAGGTATAATATTCTTGGTTGACAGTTGTGTTGAGTGTTTGACATATGTAATTTCACCATATTCTTGCTCCCATGGTTTGTGCTAAGAAATTAGCACTTACACTTACCTGCTCTCCCTATAGGTAACTCTGTTTTGCCCTTTCTGCTTTCAGAATTCCCTCCTTAGCTTTGGTTCTGACAAATTT
>NW_006399875.1:291773-294003 GCF_000299155.1 Elephantulus edwardii
ATGAAACACAGATATACATTCCTCTGGTATTCCCTGCTTTCAGCCAAGATCCATGCAACATCAGCTACAATAACCCTAGTACCACGACCCCTTCTAAACCAAGCCTAGACTTCTGGCAGTTCTCTGCTGATGTAGTTCTCTTTATGGTGTCTCACCTTATTCTTAGGTTTTTTTTTTTTCTTTTTCCTTCCTTTGTGATTCTGCTTTTTGTTCTAGCAGATCAGTGAAGACAATTCTATCTACTATTTCACTAGTTCGGTGTTCCATTTCTTCAACCCTGTTTCCTCCTCATGTTAACAGCATATGAAACTTTTGTCTTCATATTTTAGATTGTAGCTTCTTGTTTTTCCAGATCTTCTAATGCCTTGTTTGTTTTATCTGTGTTCTTTAGGATTGTTTTTTAAAGCTCTTTCTGGCTTTTGTTTGTGGTGTCCTGTCATTCTTCAAGTTTGTCTTTTATCCATTTACAATTTTCAATCATTTTTTTCCCTAAATTCTGTGACACAGAATTTCATCAAACTTTCTGGCTTCATGAAATCCATTGGTATTATGTCACTTTTTTAGGGTGACATCTTTCTTTGGGTTTGCATAGGGGTTGAGATTGCTTGCTTCTTATGTGACATTGATGTGATAGAGTTTTTAATTTCTGAGGCAATAGCAGGTTCTTGATAAGAAGTCAACCAGAAGAGGGTGGGGGCAGCTACTCTGCCTTGGTTTCCTCTCAATTCAATGGAGAACAAGTCTGTGGAGACAACCTCCTATGTCAGAAAACTGCCACAGCTATGGTAGCCCAAGGTGCTCTGGGCTAAAGGCAGTTGATAGACTGGACGTGAGGAGATGCAAGGCAGAATGCAGAGACCAGATTGGAAAACCAGGAAGCCTTGGTTTTCCACTTAAGAATGAGCTCCAGCTGTATCACTCCCTTCTGTTTGACCTTAACGGGTCCCACATGATCCAGCCACACAACAGTGACCCTCCAATACACAAAGGGCCTGACTCAAGTTCTAACATCACTTTCACTGAGCATCAGGAACATGTTTTGGGTACAGGCTGGCAGCATTGGGACCAGAGTTCTGGATGTAAGCCAGCCAAAATGGGACTGGAGTTCCAGGCTCACAGTCACTCAGATTCCAGTGTCACTCCTTGGCATGTGTTTCATCAGTTCCCTGACACATGTGTGGTGTCAGGAAGCAGCTCCCCAGCACATGTCTGGCATCACTAAACAGCTCCCTTATGTAAGTCTGGAGTCAGGCACCTGTGTGGCTTCACCTAACAGCTCCCCAATATGTGATTGGAATCAGGAAGCAGCTCCCTGGTGTCTGCATGGCATCAGAAAGCAGCTACCTAGTGTGTGCTGACAGTTGCTTTTAACGTTTCTCACTCAAACTCCAGCTATATGGCTCACTGCCACATCTTGATGTCTCATCTCGATGCCGTTCCATCTCAGCTGCCGTTCTGTCTCAGATGCTGTTCTGTCTTAGCCTGTACATTAATTTCTAAACTGATATCTTTGCTTCTCAGTACTCTGGAGAAGTCCTTGACTACAGATTTTCCCAGTGCAATTCAATTTTTGTTTCCTGACTCTTAGTGCTAAGAGTTTTGATTGTGGAGCCAAGTAAACTAAAATTATCAACAATCTCAACAGTTTCTCATTAAATTATTATCTTTTGCTTTCAGTTGGTTATGTTTTGATGCTGACACTTTAATTTTCTATTTGGTTCACTATTATCTTTTCTTGGTTTTCGTTTTTTAACTTTGCCAGTAGTTTGTTTATTTTTTCAACACTTTTTAAGAATCAGTTAATTTTGGGTTATTGGTAGTCTCAGTTGTTTCTCTATTTTTCTATTCATTTCTTTTCATAATTTCTTTCTTTTAGAGTTTAATGAGTTTACTTACTCTCCTTTTCTATTGGTTGTAGATGTTTGGTTAACATTTTCATTTTTTCTCCTATTTTTATGTGTTTGATTATTACTATGAGTTGACCTCTAAGAACTTTTTTGCTATATCCCAGAGATTTTGGTCAGTTGGGTTTTTTGTTTATTTAAAAAAATACATTATTTTTATTTTATTTTCTTCTTCTACTACCTAATTATGTTTTAGCAGGGTATTGTTTACCTTACAGGTGCATAATTTTTTTTCCTCTCTCCCTTATCCCCTTGTTGATTTATAATATTAAAACACTGAGAAAAACACTTTGTAATTTTCTGTGTTTTTTAATTTATTGATGTTC
>NW_006399875.1:295558-297288 GCF_000299155.1 Elephantulus edwardii
TGGGATGGGAGTGTCAGAGACTGTGCGATTGGCACAGGACAGAGCAGAGTTTAGGGCTGTTGTACATAGGGTCGCTATGAGTCGTAGGTGACTCGACGGCACATAACAACAACAACAACAAACATGTGCATTGGAAAAGAATGTATATTAAAAATTTTTAAGGTGTAGTACCCTACATAAGTCCATGAGATCAAATTGGTTAATTGTATAGTTTAGTTCATCTGCAACCTTGCTGAATTTATTCTAGTTTTCCTATCTATTCTTTAAGGTGATTGTTGAAATCTCCTTCTACTCTTGTGATGGTGCCTATATATTTTTTAATTCTTTTCACATTTGTTTTGCATATTTTCCAGCTCTAAAATTTGGCACATATTTATTTATTATAGTTATGTCCTATTGAGCCTTTAAACATGATATAATGTCTCTGATGGTTTTAATGTTGAAGTCTATATTTTAAGAGATTAATGTTATCACTTATGCCTTTTTGTTTTGTCTTGTCATTGTTTGGTATCTTCTTTTCACCACCCTCTTATAGTCATCAATTATTCTATTGCATTATCTGTCTTGTCTTCATGTCTCAAGTGTGTGTCTTGTATTTACCATATTGATGAATCCGTTCTACTATTTTTCTCTTCAATGCTGCATTTAAACCACCCACAGTCAGTGTAGTTTTCAAAAGGCAAAATTTAACCGCTGTCATTTTGTTGATTTTTTTAAATTGTTTCCTTTGATCCATTGACATTGCTCTTAAATCTCTGTGGAAAGGAAATTTTTAAGTATTTCTTACCACATCGGTCTTGTCTTCACAAACCCTCTTAGTTTTTCCATTTCTGGAAATATATTGATATCTCAGTTGTGTTTGATGGTTAGTGTTTGGGGTGTAATATTCTCAGTTGTCAGTTGTGCTTTTCTGAGCGTTTTAGTATATGCCATTCCACTGACTTTTTGTTCACACGGTTTCTACTGAAATCTCTTCCCCTTTCTCTGGCTTCTTCTCCTTGTCTTTGATCCTGGCTATCATAACTATGATATGTATTGGTGAGTTTTCAGGGAAGAGGCTTTATTCTATTTGGGATTTTCTCAGGTTCCTAGACGTATACTCTCAATTTTTTCATCATACCTAGAAAGATTTCTCATATTAAGTCTTCTATGAAATTTTTGGTGCCTTTTATCTATCCTCCCTGTTCTGGAATTTCAATATGCAAATGTATTTTTCTTTTTATTGTCCCACATTATTTTTAGGCTTTCTTTATTTGTCTTCCTTTTCTTTTTTACCTCTTGCTCTTGCTCTGGCTAATCAGTGCTGAGCACTCTATCTTCTGTTTCATGGTGTCTATGTTCCATCTCTTCAATTCTATTTGTCTGTCATTCCAACATGTTGACAGTTTCTAAAATAAGTTGTCTTGTTCTGGATTGCTGCTTCTTGTTTTTCTATGATTTCTAGTGCTCCGTTTGCTTTTTTTCTTGGTCTTGTATTGCTTTTCCAAGTTCCTCAGAATTTTGTCTCTATCTCTATTTCTTTTTCTTTCACCTAATTTAAGTACTTAATGATTCTTCTTTTGAGTCCCATGGCAGGAAATTCTATCACTCTTTTCTCCTCTGGGACGTCAATCAGTTCACTGACTCCTGATCACTTTTTAGGGATGAAATCTTGCTTTCTTTTTTGCAAAGTCTGGATTTCTGTGCTTCTTCCCTGAAGAAGTCTCTAGTTCATTGTTGTTGTTGTTGTT
>NW_006399875.1:301164-336993 GCF_000299155.1 Elephantulus edwardii
CACATTTCATTGTAATATTTTGCTTTGCAATCCCATGCTGCCTTTTGAAATCTTCTATTCAACTCTTTAGTATATTGAATTCTTCCTTGTGTAGAAGAGAGAGTTTTTAATAGAAGGTACTAATGGACTTGCAATTTTCAAATCCATTAGACATCCTATTAAAAACTCTCTCTTCTATTCAAGACTGAATTGACCATGAAGTTATGCTTGGAAAAGCAGAGGAGCAAAAAAGAAGAAAATTCTCACTGATATGTGTTGACATAGTGTCAACCATGATTAACCCAAACACATAAATCATTGTGAAAGTATTGTTCTGTTTTATTATACATAGGTGACTAAGTTGCTGTTGTTGTTATGTGCCATCCAGTTGACTATATGACTCATAGTAATTCTATAAACAACAGCTCTGAACCACCCTAACAATGTTTGATATACCTGATTCCAGTGTCATAGTCACTATATCAATATATCTCATCCAAGACCTTCCTTTCCTGTGGTGACCCTCTAAAACTCCAAGTATGACATCCTTCTCTAAGGATTTCTCCCTCCTAGCAACATGCACAAAATATATGAGACAGAGTTCCAAAGTCTTTGCATCCAAGGAGTAAACTTGTTTCACCCTCCTTAAGACAGACCTGCTTGTTCTCTTGGCAGTCCATGATATGCTCAATACTCTTCTCCAACATCACAACTCAAGGGAATTTATTTTTTTTCCATAATTCTTATTTATTGTTCAGCTCTCAGATGCATAGCAAGCAGTTGAGAAGACCATGGCATGGCTCAGGCATACCTTATTCTCTAGTCACATTGTTGCTTCTTATGATTCTGGAGATGTGCTTGACAGCAGGTTTTTTTCAGTACAACTTATCTTTTGATTTCTTGACTCCTAGTGTCAAGAGTATTGATTGTGGATGCAAGCAAGATGAAATAATTGACAACCTCAATCTTTTCTCCATTTATTATGATATTGCCTATTGGCCCAGTGGAGAAAAGAGTTGGACAATGACTAGTAATGAAAAAAGAAGAATAGATGCCTTCGAGCTTTGACGCTGGAGAAGAGTCTTGAAAGTACTATGGACTGCCAAGAAAACAAATAGGTGTGTCTTGAAGAGGGTGAAACTAAGTCTCTCTTTGGAGGCTAAGATTTTGAAGCTCCACCTCACTTACTTTGGGCACTTGTCCAGGAGAGATTGGTCCTTGGAGAAGGACATGATGCTCAGAAGGGTGGACAGACAGTGCAGGAGAGGGAGACCCCAGATGAGATGGATTGATGCAGTGGCTGAGACAATGAGGATGGGGATTGGTGTGTCATAATTAGTGGGACTGGCTCAGGACAGGGTAGGTTTCAGAGCTGCTGTACATAGGCTCACTATGCATTGCAGGTGACTCAACCAGTAACATTCTATGTATGACAGGTTTGGAAGCAAGAATGGCATCCACTTCCTCAACGACATGCCTCCACAAACTCTATGAACTTTGATATATGTCGAGAGTTATAGAAAGTCTTCAGGCCTTTGGTTCAGAGGGTCACTATGAGTCATGCTCGACTTGACAATAATCAATGACAGTAAATACATATAGATTAAAAAGGTAGAGAGATAGATATGTTCCTGATGCAGTCCTTTCTTGATTTGTAATCATGCAGTTTTTCCTTGCTTTGCTTGGACGCCCTACCTGATCTAGATATATATTTTGCCTGAGCACAATTAAGTTTTCTGGAATTCCAATTCTTCTCAATATAAGCAAAAGTTTATTATTATCTACACTGTCAAATGTTTTTGCATAGTCAATAAAACACAGGTGGACATTGTTTTGGTATTCTCTGCTTTCAACCAAGATCCATCTGATATCAGCAATGCCACATTGCTGATGCCACATTTTGTTTGCTTGCATTCTGTTGAGTCACTTTTTTAAAAAAAATATTTTATTATTTGTGTGTGTGTGTGTACTGTCAAATCGGATCTGACTATTACAGGAGGAGATTGCCCCTCATTCTTCAGCAGAGCATCTCATGGATTGGAACCATGTACCTCTGGGATTGCAGTGCAGCCTCTTGCCCCTAGGTCACCAGAGTTCCCTGGGTCACTTCATATTTTAAGAATCACAATAAAGATGTATCTCTTTTAATTAATTGTCCATGTAGTCATCCTTTATATTTCTTGACACAACCTTACGAGCACATCCAAAGCTGCATCTGTTTGTTGAAATATGTTAACTGATATTCATCACTTCTTCATACCTTATTTTTTGCCACTTCCTTCAGAGTAGCTTGAACTTCTTCTATTTCCATTGGTTCTTGATCATATGTTACTTCCTGAAAAGGTTCTGTGTCAAGTCAGTTCTTTTTTGTACAGTCACTCTGTGTATTCCTTCCATCTTCTTTTGATGCTTCCTGGATCACTCAGTTGTCTACCCATAGCATTTGTATTGCAACTAGAGGTTTGAGTTTGTTCTTCCATCTTCTTATCTTGAGAAATACCAAGTGAATTCTTCTCTTTTGATTTTCTGACTCCAGCTTTTTGTACATTTTAGTAAAATACTTCACTTTGTTTTTTTGGGTTGGTTTTTGTTGTTGTTGTTTTTATAAATGAATACTTTACTTTGGATTTACATGTTGTACTCTGAAATCTTCTGTCCAAATCTTTAACTTCTTGATTTTTGTTTTGTTTTGACTTTTCAGTATTCTAGTGCCATATTAAGAGTCTCTACTTACATCCATATTGCTATTCCTCCTTTGTCTTTGTAATGACCTATTGCTTTCTTCATAGATGACTTTCTTAATGTCCTCCACAGCTCCTCTAGTCTTTCTTCATTATGTGAAATGCCTCAAACTTGTTTTGGGGATAGTTTTTAGAATAATAATAGAATAGACTCAAAATCATATATTGGTTCTTATGGATTTGTTTTACTTTTTCTAAACTTCAATTTGAACTTGCCCATGAGTAACTCATGGTTTATTTCACAAACAGCATGTGGACGGATATTCACAAATGATATTGAGCTTCTCCAATGACGCTTTATAATCAATTTGACTCTTGCGTGGTCCAACAGGTGAGGTCCATGTGCATAGCCAGTCACCATTTGTGTTTTTGGTTTGGGTAGTTTTTTATTTTTCTGTATAAAAGGAATTTGCAATGAGTGAAACATTAATTGTAAAAACTTCCATCATACTGTTTCCAGGCTAATTTCTGTCACTGAGCCCATATTTTCCAGTTTGTGGTCCTTCGTCCTTATTCCCCACTTTTGCATTCCAGTTACCAATTGTTATTAATTAATCTTGGTTGCGTGTTCAATAGATTTCTTGGTAGAAATCTTTTGTTTCCTCCTCTTTGGCTTGGTTGTTGGTGCATACATTCGAATGAAAGTGGTATTAACAGATCCTCTTTGTATGTGTATGGCTAGTATCCTGTCACTCACAACACTGAATTCAGGATAGATCTAGAAGTGGCCTTTATTTACTTTGAACGAAACTTTATTTTTCTTCATTTTTTCTTTCCCAGCATTGTCTGCTTCAACGTGGACCACACCAATCAATCTCTCCTTGTAGCTGCCTAGTATGTCAAGTTTATGTATTCCATTTATTTATTGACAATAGTCCCTTCATATGTTACATAGTTCAATTAATAATGGCTGTTGAGTTATGCCCAATTTGATGTACATAACAAGAACAATAGAGGTCTCTGGTGGCCTAGTGGTAAGGATTTGTGCAGACAATCCTAATCTATGCAGTTTATATATGCACTAGCTGTCTGTGGGGCAAAGATGGGCAATCTCCTCCTGTGCAATTTACTGCCTTTGGAAATCTGCTGTGAGTTGATTCTGATTTGATGGTACACCACCACCACAATAATAGTTATAGAAACAGTCTGCTACATTTTCCTTTTGCAGAGAGGCTGATGATTTAAACCATTAAACAGATGAGAGCTTAATTCCTGCATCACTAGGTCTTCTGAAGAGAAACAAGATATTGCCAGTGTCACATTCTAAAAAATATATTCTAACAGTGTTATTGTACTGTACTGAACAACAATGGAATATAGTGAAATAGTTTTCTCTGATTTCTTTGAAAATGTCCCCTGGTATTCCAAATGTGTTCTGGATTTCACAAAAACCAGTGAAGTATGGTGTTGTTGGTTTGAGTTTGTTTATCTATCATTGTTGTTTTTTTAATTTTTACAGTTTAATTTGGTGTTGTTATTATTATGTGCAATCAAGTTGCCTACAGCTCATAGTGATGGTATGCACAATAGCCCTGAACCCTCCTCTATCCTGAGCCTGTCTCTCTCTCTCAGACACACCTGTCCCCATTACTCCAGTCTTTCTTGTGCTTCCCTCCACTCTTCCAAGCACATTCTTCTCCAGAACCACAACTCAAAGGTAATTTTATGTCTTAATAAAATAATTTATCACTTCATAAACAAAAATAAAATAAGCTCTGACTCTTTGCATATCCTCCCTCCGTCTAGGAAAACTAATAATAGATTGAGTCCAAATGAAATGTCTGTGATCTGACTCCAGCTGTGGGACCTCCATGCTTGTCAGAGCAGAACTGTACTCCATAGGCTTCCAATGGCTTACTTTTCCAGAAATTGATCACCAAGTCTTTATTCCCAGACACTTCTGATTAGACTTATCTTTTTGGTTAATACTTGAACACTTTTAATGCTTACACTTCCCAGAGGGAAATGACACTTAGACTGTGTCAATTAAGCATGTAAATGAACTGTCTAAATAATGATTGTACTTTGGTCAATGATGTTCAATTGATACTACATGCTCCCTAAGTCTCTTGGTTATGTACACTATGATTCAAGCTTTTCTTTGCTATAAATGACTTTGAACTTGCAGAATTAGTTTGATTGAAATCTTGGTTTAATTTGATGTTACAATTAAAGATTTAACATTAAGAAGAGAAAAATGAGGAAACAGCAGGCTGGCAGAGATTATTTGGGGATGAGCACACGGTTTTCTGTCCAGTTTTCTTCTGTTCTTTCCTGTAGATGAAGGCTGTGCTGAATGAGTAATTTATCAAAAACACATTCTGTAAATATTACCTTTCAGACTGATGACCAGTGTTCCTGGTGGTCAGAGTGAAATCCAGCCATGCACTTGGGGCAATGAGAGCTGTAACAAAAAATCTCATTCCAGGAACCATAAATAAGTGATCTTTTTGGCTTGTGACCTCGAGAAGGTCACTCTTGGTAGCACTGGGGGATGTATTTATTTAGTAACTGTGCATTTAGCAAGTAGGTAATTGAGGTGTCTGCATTTATGGGCCACTGCTGTCAACAGTGTCACAATCAGTTTTCCTTATTCTCTAAATGTCAAGCACCTCTTTCATAATCCAGGAGGAAAATGACATCATTCTTAGATTCTTGTTAAATTCTTTTCATGACTTTTGAAGAAACTTTTTAAAGCTTTTTTTTTTGCATAAACATTCAGGTATGATGAAGTATAGGTTTTATAATTGTTAGTTTACAACAGGTCATAATAATGTGTAACATGAGGACTAAATCATGAAAATTACCTTCCCTAAATGCCTTTCCATCATTCCTTCAGCTGTTAGGGAAAGCAGTTCTGTTTTGTGTGCCCACCCAGCTTTGTTCTCTGACTTACCACTGCCTTCCTTGTGACTTCAGCCTGGTTAACAACTTGTGTAACCACTCGCCCCTCCATCTTCTCCATTCCTTTTCCTCCAACACATATTTACATACACAAAAGAGGCTTTGTCTTATAAATCTGTGGATTGCCCTTGACATCAAGCATGTATTTTCCACATTTTCAGAATTATTGTTTGTTGTTGTTAGGATCCCTGGAACTGACTATGATTCATGGCTTCAAAATGAGTTCCTTAGCTAAAATAAGCTAATTATGCTTCTTCCCAGAGAGTTCAATAGCAACCAGTGAACTTTATACTAGAATATTATTGCTTTTTAATTTTTTACTCATGTACTTTTAACTTGTTAGTTAAATTTGTGTCTTCTAGGCTGCAAAGCTTCCATGATACATCTTCAAGGATATGAACATGTACGGCTAAGCACAATTGATAACAGTGCTTCTAAATTCCAAAATCAATCTCCATAATAGTCTCTGTGTTTCCTACAGAAACTGATTTAAACCATATAGTCATTGTAAGTCATATGTCAAGCTTCTCTGGCAATTTGAACAGCAGAGGTTTTGCTAGGAAAAATGAGCAATCTCCTCTCAAATGATTGACAGGCTTTGGAACTAACCAGAAGTGCAGCTGTGAGCTGATTTGATGGCAATGAGTGAGTGAGTGGGAGAGGCCTCACATCTCTCACCAAGATCTTATGAGATGCTCCGTATTACTCTAAAGAGTAGTCGTTTCCTCCTGTGATGCTAGAAGTGGCCCTCAGGTAGCAAGGTTTATCTCACAATCACTGGGTCTCAATCCAGCTCAAGGCAATCTTTCTCTATGTGCAGATGGCTCTGCTTGTGTCTAGGTATTAACTTGAAGCTGTTTACTTTTTCCTAACTTGAAGCAGTTTACTTTTCCTTACTTTATATGACTGGACCTGAAGTGCTTGCTGCAGAAAGTCAAGGACTACAGCCTTTAATATCTATTGAAGTTCAACATCAAGAAGACAAAGATTCTCACTACTGGGCCAATTAACAACATTATGATAGACGGACGATAAAGAGATTGAGATTGTTAACAACTTTAGTTTCTTGGCTCCAAAATCAGCACTCTTGGTCCAACAGTCAGGAAAACAAAAGACAAATTGCATTAGTAGGAGAGTTGGCTGTCAGTCAGCTCTCCAGAGTACTGAAGAGCAATGACATCAGTCTGGAGACTAAGTTGCCGTGATGGGGGCCATAGTCTTTGCAATTGCTTGTTATGCATCAGAGAACTGGAAAATGACTAGAGATGATAGAAAGAAAATTGATACCTTAGATCTATGGTGCTGGAGAAGAGTGTTAAATATACCACAGACTGCCAGAAGAACAAACATATTAATCCTAGAGAGCATGAAACGAGGCTACTCCTTGGAGGCAAGGACTCTGAAGTTCTGTCTGACATACTTTAAGCATGTTGCAAGGAGGGCCCAGTCCTTGTAAAGGGACATCATTTTGAAAGGGTTGAGAGAGAGAGAAAGAGAGGAAAACCATCAATGAGATGGATTGATTCTGTGACTGAGGTAATGAGGGTAGGTGTGTCAGAGACAGTAAAGTTAGCTCAGAATAGAGCAGGTTTCAGGGCTATTTTACCATAGGGTTGCTGTGAGTCTCAAGCAATTCAACAGCACGTAACAACAATAACAACAACATTGGGGCTGCATATTTTGTCCCTGCTGACCATTAGTTCCTTAGGTTGGACTCCATGATGTTTACAAATTTTGTTGTTATTATGTGCTGTTGAGTCACCTGCAACTCATAGCAACCCTACGTACAACAGTTCTGAAGCCTGCCCTGTCCTGAGCCAGTCTCACTGATTCTGAAACACACAACCTTCATTGCCCCAGTTCTGTATTAATCCATCTCATCTGGGATCTTCTTGTCCTGCGCTGTTCCTCCACCCTTCTGAGGCAAAGTATGTGAGACAGAACTTCAAAATCCTAGCCTCCAAGGAGAAACTTGGTTTCACCCGCTCCAAGACAGAACTATTTGTTTTCTTGGCAGTCCATGGTATAGCAAGACTCTCCTCCAGCATCACAACTCAAAGGCATCAATTCTTCTGTTGGTGTAGCTCTTGGATGCATAGCAAGTAATTGAAAAGAACGTGGTCTGGATCAGGACAAAACTTGAGGCTGTTAAAAAAAATTGCAACCAGTAAGTCATTCCTCAGCTTGGCACCCGTGTGTGTGGCAAATTAGAGTGAAACTATGTCCCACAGTGTCTTCCAGGCCACAACATTTTGAAGAAAGATCATCACGCTTTCTTCTACGACCATTTGATAGTGTTAAACCATCAACAGTTGAATTAATGATTAAATGTTTGACCAGTTGCACAACCATGGAAAATAAGATCTTCCCCTACTATTTCAGAATGTAATTGAGAGCAGTGTAAAACTCCACTCATAACATTTCATCCCAGATCTTTCTGACCTTGACCCAGTGCAGGCTAGGAACTTGACTTGGGCATGGGATTCCCATGATCTGAGACCCCCATCCTTTCTCTTTTTCCTTCAACAGGACACAACTGCTCTAGGGTTGTTTGTGAGAGGTAGAAAAATATTACAAAGAAGCCAACTGCAGACCTTGTAATTAAATGGGAAAGTAATTTTCTTCCATGTGTAGTTGGTTACATGTTTGATAGCTACCCCCAACAGAAAGAACAAATCAGTGTGATGGAACACACTGGTGCCTATGCTCAGCTCTGTTCAGTTGGATGGGTGTCATCAACATCTTCTGTCCTATCTAACATGACTCAGGCACTAGGAAGTTGCTACCACCTCTCCTCAGTGAGATGGATTGGCACAGTGACATCAGCAATGCGCTTGGCTGTTTTGGAGATGGTGAGTGAGGACAGCACAAGAGAGGGCAGGATTCAGGTCAGATCTTCATAGGGTCACCAAGAGTTGTACTTGACTCGACCATAGTAACTCTTAATCTTGCCTCAAACATGAAAGGTCACTTTATCTGAATGACATGAAGAATGATGAGTGGTGAGTGTGCTAATGACAAAAATACAGACTATTTTAATGTGGGTAGGCACTCATTCACATCAAATACCCTTTGAGAGCACAACAGGAAAAGAAAAAACAGTATTACAAGTTCCTCCAGAGAAGTATAAATGAAAGAAATGATTGTAGAATAAAGTATGTTGTATCTTCTAGAGGACCAGCCAGCCCTCTGTGGCTGAACTTGAACACAATGTGGATCCCAGAACAATTGATTGTGTTCATGTGAAACCTATACCTTGACCAGGAGGCAGTCATCAGAACATACCAAAGAAGCATTGCGTGGTTCACAATTAGGAAAGAAGTGAATCAAGGATGCATCCTGTCTCTATACCTTTTTAATCTATATGGAAAAGATCATTTGGTAGGCCAGACTTTGTGAAGAGGAGTGTGGCCTCAGGATAGGAGGAAGACTCATCAACATCCTGCTTTACGCAGGTGATATAATCTTGCTTCCCGAAAGGACAATATGGATTGAAGCTTAAATAAAAAAGACAAATATTCTCACCTCTGTTCCAATTGGCAGCTCCAGGATAAATGGAGAAGAAATTGGGGTTGTTAACAATTTCAACTTATTTGGCTCCACAATCAATAGTTGGCACCAGCAGTCAGAAAATCAGAAGATGAGTTGCACTGAGGAATTAAGCTCTCAGGCACCTCTCCATTGTGCCAAGGAGCAATGATGCCAGTCTAGAGACTAAGGTGTGCCTGATCCAGACAATGATCTTTGCAATTACATGCTTACATCAGAGAGCTGGATAACAAGCTAAGGATGACAGAAGAAAAGTTGATGCCTTTGAGTTGTGGTGCTGGAGAAGAAACACCAGCAGAACAAATTGATCTGTCTCCATGAGGGTGCAACCAAGTTTTTGTTTGGAGGCAAAGAATTTAAAGCTCTGTCTCATAAACTTTGGGCCTGTGGCCAGGAGGTACAGGTCCTTGGAGAAGAATATCATGGTTGGAAGGATGGAGGGACAGCACAGGAGAGGAAGACCCAGAAGAGATGGATTTACATGATAACTCGGTCAATGGGGCTAGGGGTGTCAGAGTCAACGAGTCTGGCTCAAGATAGGGTAGAGTTCAGAACTATTGTAAATAGGGTTGCTACAAGTCACAGGTAACTCAATGGCACGTAACTACAACAACAGCTTGAAGTTTTTGTTCTAGAATCTTTTCCGAATAACCTAGCATACAGTGATTGCAACAATGGGCTTAAGCATGGTGGAGATCATGAAAATGACACAGGACAATATAAATGAGGTTCAGATTTGTGGTTCATAGTGTGGCATTGAGTAGCCGCTGACACAAAGGCAATCAAAAGAAGCATGACAGACAAGTTTGTTAAAACAGAAGCTCATAGTACTCTATAAGTGTACATATAGGTTTATTCAGAACATGTGTGAAACATAAAACTCTTTTACATTGACAGCTAGGCAAACATCAACTGCTATACATATAAATTATTATTTAAACTTCAAATTTGTTTTACTCTTTTTTAAATAGTTTTAATGAGCATTTACAGAGATTTTGGATTTCCATTCATTCATTGCTGCATTTCTCTCCCAACCCAGCCCTCCCCCCTCCCCAGTTCGCTCCTCTCTTTCAAAAGTAGAAGAAACACTCTCTCCCTGGGACACAATCCCCCCACACCCCTCCCACCGCCCCAAGTACATTCGACTATGCAACCTTAATTGTGGACTCTTGTGATAACCATAATACCCTATCATACATCGCTTTTAAATTATTCACTCCCTCATCTGTTTCAGTGCAGTATACACAATTTATCCAGTTTTTCTCAGTCTTACCCCAACCCTGATATCAATCCCATTTTACAACAGTGGCACCATGCAATATTTGTCCTTTTGCGACTGAGATATTTCACTCAGCATAATGTCCTCTAGGGTCACCCATTTTGAACAATATTGCATGAGTTCCTTGTTTTTCAATGCAGAATAGTATTTCATTGTGTGAATATACCACAGCTTCTCTATCCATTCGTTTGTTGATGGGCACCTGGGTTGTTTCCAACTCCTTGCTATTGTGAACAGAGCTGCGATAAACATGGGTGTACATATAT
The DNA here is from genome assembly GCF_000299155.1 of Elephantulus edwardii. Classification (NCBI taxonomy): domain Eukaryota; kingdom Metazoa; phylum Chordata; class Mammalia; order Macroscelidea; family Macroscelididae; genus Elephantulus; species Elephantulus edwardii. Next base: position 311,883 of record NW_006399875.1, read on the forward strand.
CTGCTTGGATGTCAGTTATGGTCTCTTTGGGATATATTCCCAGTAGTTTTTTCCCAGGAATTCCCAGGAATTGCTGGGTCAAATGGTATCTCTATTTGCAACTTTTTGAGAAAGCGCCATACTGCCTTCCACAGTGATTGCACCATTTTACACTCCCACCAACTGTCATGGCATCAAGTTTGACTATACCGCTGACTCAATTCCCAAGGGTATAAATCTTCATGGGAGCAGACTCTCTGTTTTTCCCTCAACTTGAAACATGATTACTCCTTGTCTACCTTTGTGCCATGGTTGCTTTGTGCTGGAAACGTTGGCACAGAGTATATTCTCTCTTCATGAAATGTACTTTTTTGACAAGAGTATCTGAAAACTTTTGGTATTATCCAAATCTCAGCTGCAGGGCTTCCTTATCAGGAAAGTCCCTCCAACCCCACATCGCACCACTGAAAGAGCTCAAAACCCATGTCTTTCAGTGTTATACTTGTTACAAGTGAATATCTCGTTCTCCTGGGTGAATTTTAAACACCCCTGTTCCCCCTCATTGGAGGTCAAAGTCTGTGACTGAGGATCTGAGGCTCTTTGTATTCATCATGCTGCATGCTCAGAGCTACAGCACTCAGTAGGCACCTATTGAATAGATTTGGAATCCTAGGTATACAGAGTCTGGAGTATTAGCAACTCCCTGTTCCTGTTCTTTCTTAAATCTCCAACATTGATTGCTTGTAATTCATTCCGATTGAAGAAACAAGGATCAGAATGGAATGAAAACCATCGTGCCTTGGTAGTCTGAATTTTAAAGCCCCGCATTGCATTGCACTGTGTTAATTGCTTATACAATTGGGCACAGGTTGTGCAGGTGAATATGGGAACATAACTGTTATCCCAACTAACAGATAAACATCCATTACTAAGAAATGATGATTTGCTCCATTTCTCAGTGCAGCAATATTTATCAGGAGCATTGATTTAAGCAGCAGCTATTGGCAGATACAAATGGATGATGACAGGAAACAAAAACCCCCTTCAGTTGCCATAAGGGGGCTTTTCATTTTCACGTACTGCCTTTTGGAATTACGGATGCTCCTGCCTCGCTTCAAAGATGAATGAGCAAGCTCCTGCCAGGTTCCATCCATCAGCCGTCTGGAGTGGCTTTCGCCTGTAGTCATAGCTTCACACAGATCCCAGACACCTAAAGGATTTCCTGGAAGTTTCAGAGGAGAGAAAAAGAAGAAAGAAAGAAAAAAAAAAGTACTAACGCTGAAAAGGAAATAAACTGTAATTCAACCTGGTCTAAGTGTTTCAATGATTCCTGATTTTAAAAGGCTGCTACAAAATAAGGATCATGATTTCTCAGTTCTGAAAAATGCTCATATGGAACAATTGCACGGAAGCCTGCACTGACAAACTCCGCTGTTTGTTGAAAGAACTTGACCCCACACAGGATTTCCTGTTCTAGGGCACTTGGTTAACAGACGTGTTAAATGTGGTAAATAGAAAATTGCTAGAAAGGGATGAGGAAGTAGATCCTGGTGAGGATCAATGTTAAGGGCTTTGTTTGTTGTATTTCCTCCTGTAACATTGTAACATTGTTTAAGCGCTGCCCGCTCAATTTTCATTTATTTTGACCTTAAGTGTAACAGGACAAAACACTGTTCCACCCAACACTCACACCACACTTGTCTGAACCCGTCTTACAGCCACTGTGTCAATTCATCTTACTGAGGATCAACTTCTAGCTAAGGCTTTCTCTGTCCTCCTGATTCTTCCTGGAAGTTTCAGAGCATCCTGATTCCTCCTGATAAAATGCCCAAATACATGCTAAAAAAAAGTAATGAAAACATTTAAAAAGTTATCACCATTTAGTGACACGTGACATTGAATTATTGTTGCTAGATGCCATTAGGTCAAAGGTAACACGCAGCGGACCTCTGGACAACAGCTCTGAATCCTGTCATAGCCTGTGCCACCCTCCTCACTGTGTCTGGGTGAGCATCTTCTTAGATGCATAGTAAGTGAAAAGATTGTGATGTGAAGTATACATACCGTAGTCTTCAAGCTGATGTCATTGCTCATCCATAATTTGGAGAGGTCTCTGATTGCAGACTTTCCCAGTGCAACACATCTGATCTCCTGATTGCTGCTGCCAACAATGTTGATTGTGGATTCAGGTAAGAAGGTATTGAAAGTTTCAATCTTTTCTCCATCTGTCATCTGTTTCCCATCTATCCAGTGCGAGAATTTTTGTTTTCTTGATGTTGAGATATATATAAACCTTACTGGAGGCTTTGGTCTTCTGCTTCCAGTGCTTCAAGTCCTCTTCACTTTCAACAAACGAGATTGTGTCATCTGCATAATGTAGATTGTTTGTGAGTCTTTTTCAGATCCTGATTCCACATTTCTCTTTTTAGAGTCCAGGTTCTCAAATGATTTGCTCAGCATACAGATTGAACTGGTATGGAGAAATGATACAAACCTGATACATGCCTTTCCTGATTTTAAATCATGTAGTGTTGCTTTGCTCTGTTCAGATTAACAAACTCTTGTTCCAGATATAGGTTTATAATATAAATTTCAATTCTTGATAATTTATGCAGTCTACTGGATAACCATCTTTCTCTGGGATGTACACAAAATATGCAGCTTTTCTAGTTGGCGTGGCAGAATGAGTACTTCCACGGTGGTATTTGTTGTTTAAAACATTTACTTGGTATTCCACCAATTCCTGGAGTCCTCTTTTGCCATGCCTTCAGTGGACTATCAGTTTAATTCTTCAATATTGCTGTTTCTTTATACTTATGCTATCTCTTGAAATGGTTGAATGTAGACAAATTTTATTTGTACAATTACTTACTTTGTGTATTCCTTCCATCTTCACTTGATGCTTCTTCACTTGTACAATATTTTTTCCATAGGCATCTTCACTACAGCCACTTAAGACTTAAATATTTCTTGGCACATTTTGTTCTAATGCTTTGCTCTGTTTGCCCTGCATATTCTTTGAGATCTTTGCTTTAAATACTTTACTTCACCATGATTCTGTTCTCTTTGAGTACATGATGTCTAAGAACAAGTTTTGGCGTCTCGTCTCATATCCATTTTATTTTTCTTTCTTCCTTTCCTGTGTTTTCAATGACCTTTTGTTTTTGTATAATAGTACATACTTGGTGTCATCTCACAACCTGTCTGTTCTTCGCTTATTCGTATTCAATGCTTCAAACCTGTTTCTGAGACTGTTTCTACGTTCAGGTACCAATGGTTGCAATTTATCTATTGTACACTGGCAGACGAGCATCTGATGGTCTGTTCCCCTGTCGGCCGCTGGCCTTGTTCTGAAGGATGATCCTGTATGAACTCAGGACCACTAGGACTCCTACAAGTTTCTGTTTGGAGCTTCACGTAGAGTTGATGCTTGTATTTGGTGACTTTCTATGTTTGGCGCCTACTCATAACAATTTTATGTACAACTGAACAACACCCTGCTCGATCTTGTGCTGCCCTAACAATTCCTGCTGGGTGCAAACCCACTGTGGCAGCCACTGTGCCAATTCATCAGGATGAAGATTTTTCTCTTTTCACTTACACGCTACTTCTGCAAGAATACAAATATCATAGCTGTAATAACTGACCCTTCCTGAGCATCCTCAGAATAAGTGTCATTACCTTTGTTTCTAAGGAGATAGAATTAAAGGAAGTGAAATGAGGGTGGGTTTGAATTGAAATACACTCACGAATCACTTGTAATCCGCGATGAATAGCCCACTGTTTGCACTGACTCAAGGCCCCTGGGATTGGATTAGACTTTAGGTAATCGTATGGATATTACCACTTCTCCACTTGGAGCTTTTGTTTCCCTTCTACAAAATGAGATTCCTAGAATTATAAGCACATGTTCCCCGAGCACCACATTAGAGGAGGGCAGAATGCAATAATTCATGCAACCATGCTTAACTCAAAGTCTGGCCATGGGGAACTCTCCTTCAGCATTGCTGGTGAGACAGCCATCACTATTATCATTAGCATAACAACAACAACTGAGGTAGAAGACAAGAGGTCACTTGATCTAAAAAGAGGCGAAGATGAGCTGGGGAAATAGTTTATACTCATGTCTTGTCTTGAAATTCCCAGAAGACGACAATTGTCATGGTGCATGGACCCTTCTCAAAGGCTAATGCTGCAATATCTTTAAGTGCCATCCTTAAGTACTAGGTGTTCAATAATCCACACGGGTTGAATTGACCTCTTTGGCATAGTCTGAAGGCCACTGAGTGGAATTAATACTGTTTTCCCCTCACGGGATTAGACATTACTTTGCACCCTCTCATGTATTTGCCTGAAAACATTGCCTAGAATGCCACAGAGTTTGAGGCCATCAACATAATCTGTCTTGCTGTTGTTGCTGTGTGCTGTCGAATTGAAACCAGTGCACAGCTGCCCATCCAGCAGGTTTTCAGAGGCAGTAAACCACATGGGAGGAGATTGTCTATCCTTCTCGCACATGCAACAGCTGGTAACTTTGAACTACGTGCCTTTAGTATCACAGCGCACACTCTTACTACGAGACCACATAGCTGTTGTTGTTGTTGTTATGTGTAGTCAAGTCATTTTGTGACTCGTAGTGACCCTATGTACAATGGCCCTAACCCCTGCTCTAGCCTCTGACACACCCATCCTGATTATCCCAGTCACTGAATCAATCCACCTCATAAAGGGTCTTTTCCTCCTGCACTGTCCCTCCACCCTCCCAAGCATGGTGTCCCTCTCCAAGGACCTGTCTTTCCTTACAACATGTCCACAGTATGTCAGACGAAGGCCCAGAATCCTTGCCTCCAAGGAGTAGCCTGGTTTAACACTCTCTAGGATGAATCTGTTTGTTTTCTTGGTAGTCCATGGTACATTCAATACTCTTCTCCAGCACCAGAACTCAAAGGTATCAATTCTCCTTCTACCCTCCCTAGTCATTGTCCAACTCTCTGATGCATAACAAGTGATTGCAAAGACCATGGCCTGTATCAGGCACACCTTAGTCTCCAAAGTCACAACGTTGCTCTTGAGTGCTTTGGAGAGGTCCCTAACAGTAGACTTTCCCATCGCAATAAATTTTTTTAATTCCTGGCTGCTGGTGCCAAGAGTGTTGACCGTGGAGCCAAGCAAACTGAAGCTGTGAACAATATCAATTTCTTCACCATCCATCCTGATGCTACCAATTGGTCCAGTGATTCACATGCAAGCAAGACCACACAGCTACTAGAGAAAATAAACTAAGATTTTTTTTAAACTAAGATTTTTTAATCTATTACCAGAACAACTACTTAAGAAAATTCAACTTGTGAAAATATGGAAATGTCGTAAAGTCATCGATGAAACAGACAAATCACCCCCTTGAGCATAACCATACTATTATTGCTCCTGTTCCTCTGGTGCACAGAACACTGTCAGGTGGGTGGCTGATGCCTCTTTTAGCCTGTGCAAGTCACCAGCAGCTACATGGGAGAAAGACAAGCAATTCACTCTAGTGTGGGTCCTGTGGGGAAGACTTTTGCTGACTCTGAGAAGAATGGAAATCCCAGAACAATTGATCATGCTAAGGCGAAAACTACACTTGGACCAGGAGGAAGTCGTCAGAACAGAGCAAGGAAACACTGAATGGTTCAAAATTGGGAAGGGTGTACGCCAGGGATGTATTTTAACTTTTTCAACCTGTGTGCAGAAGAGATTATCCAGGAGTCTGGTCTCTATGAGAAGAAGTGTGGCATCAGGCTTGGTAGAAGATTCATCAACAATCTGCCTTATGCAGATTACACAGCCCTGTTTGCTGAAAATGAGGAGGACCTGAAGCGCTTGCTGTGGAGGGTCAAGGAATGCAGCCTTCAATATGGATTGAGGCTTAACATCAAGAGATTCTCATGACTGGACCAATTGGCAGTATCAGGATGGATGGTGAAGAGATTGAGATTGTTTACAGCTTTAGTTTGCTTGGATCCACAGTTAACACTCTTGGCGGCAGCAGCCAGGAAATTAAAAGATATGTTGCAGTGGGAAAGTCCGCTGTTAGGGACCTCTCCAAAGTAATAAAGTAAGGAAGAGCAATGGTGTCACTCAGGAGACTAAGGTGTGCCTGATAAAGGTCATGGTCTTTGCCATCACTTGCTATGCATCAGAGAGCTGGACAATGACTAGGGATGATAGAAGGAGAATTGATGGCTTTGAGCTGTGGTGCTGGAGAAAAGTATTGAGGGTACCATGGACTGCTAAGAAACTGAACAGGTTCAGCCTGGAGAGGGTTAAACCAGGCTGCTCCTTGGAGGCAAGGATTCTGGGGCTTCGTCTGACATACTTTGGACATGTTGTAAAGAGGGACAGGTCCTTGGGGAAGGACATCATGCTTAGGAAGGTGGAGGGACAGAGCAGGAGGGAAGGCCCTCTATGAGGTGGATTGATTCAGTGACTGGGGTAATCGGGATGGGAGTGTCAGAGATAGTGTGATTGGCGCAAGACAGAGCAGAGTTTAGGGCTGTTTTACATAGGGTTGCTATGAGTCTCAAGTGACTTGATGGCACATAACAACAACAACAACGTGTACTTTTTACATTTTATTGGTTTACATACAGTAATTTGTTTATGTTGTGTTCCAGTAATGTACTTTGGATTGTTTTGGTTTTTGTGGTTGTTGTTTGCTTGTTTTTTTATTCCTTCCTTCCATGTGATCTCGCTCCACCTCAGTTCCCCACACTCCCTCCTCTTTCCTCTCTGGATATGCATATACATTTTACTGATTGTTCTTTGCTTTCTTGAAGCTGAGAGGTAAACCATAATGAAGACTGGAGTTATTGATCTGCAGCAAGCATTTCATGTCCTCCTCATTCAGCAAGGAAGGTTGTGTCATCTGCATAACACAGGTTGTTGATGAGACTTCCTCAAATGTTGATGCCACATTTTTCTGCATAGAGCCCAGCTTCATGAATAATTTGTTCAGCATACAGATTGAATAGATATGGGAAAGAATACATCCTTGACTGACATCCTTCCAGAGTTTAAATCATGAAGTGTTCCCTTGCTTCATTCAAACAATAGCTTCTTGACTTAAGTATAGCTTTCTCATGAGCACAATTAACTGTTCTGAGATTACCATTATTCTTCTCAATGTTAGCTAAAATTTGTTGTGATCTGCACAGTGAAACACCTTTGTGTAGGCGATAAAACACAAATTTATTTTTTTTTCTGTTAATCTCTGTTTTCAGGCAGGATCCATCTGACATCTACAGTGATATCCCTTTTCTAACTCGCGTTTGAACTTCTGGAATTTCTGTGTCAATGTATTATTCTAGCTGTTTTGGGATTATCTTGATTAACATTGTTTCCATGTAATAGTAATGAGATTGTTCTATCATTTCTACATCCTGTTGGGTTACTTTTCTTGGGAATGGTAACACATAAGGCTTTTTTTTTAAATGGGGAAAAAATAAGCTTTATTTCATCCAGGGTGGTGCCTGGCTCAGAACTTCTGGAACTGCTTTTTGGTGCCCGCGGCCTTGGTGACCTTGAGCACGTTGAGGCGCACGGTCTTGCTCAGTGTCTGGCACTTGCCCACGGTGACAATGTCTCCAGTCTGGATGTCTCTGAAGCAGGGAGACAGGTGCATGGGCGTGTTCTTGTGACGCTTTTCGAAGCGATTGTACTTGCGGATGTAGTGGAGGTAATCTCGGCGGAGTACGATGGTCCTCTGCATCTTCATCTTTGTCACCACGCCAGACAGAATTCGTCCTTGGATGGAGACGTTACCAGTGAAAGGACATTTCTTATCAATGTAGGTGGCCTCGATGGCCTCCTTGGGCGTCTTGAAGCCCAGACCGATGTTCTTGTAATAACGTGGGAGCTTCTCCTTGCCGGTTTCACCCAACAGCACTCTCTTTTTATTCTGGAAGATGGTGGGCTGCTTCTGGTAGGCGCTCTCGGGGTGGATGTCCTCCATCTTTCCGGCCGCTTGGTAAAAGGAAAGCCGTCGCACATAGGGCTTTTTTATGGTCAATTGGCCAAGCAGCTGTCATCTAAATTTCCTGTCATAGAATGGGTAAACACATCCAGGACTTCCTCTTTTAATTGAAACCTGTCAATTGGTATTCCATCAATCCCTGGAAGCCTTTATTCTAGCCTTATGCCTTCCGTGCAGCTTGAATCCCAACTTCCACTGTCATTAGATTTTCTTGTTCATATATTTCTTAAAATTTTTCAATGTCAACTAATTCTTTTTGGTACGTACTATGACTCTGTATTCCTTCCATCTTCTTTTGATACTTCCCAGATCATTCACTATCAGTTATTCATCTGAGAGCCGGACAATTATGACGGCTAACAGAATAAGAATTCCTATCTTTGAACTGTGGTGTTGGAGAAGAGTGCTGAAGAGTCCATGGACTTCCAAAAGAACAGATATGTTTTGGAGATGGTGAGTTAAGAGTGATCCTTGCAGGCGAGGATGATGAGCTTCATCATACATAATTTGGGCATTTTGCTAGAAAAGGATATTTCTTGGAGATGGACATCATGCTTGGAAAGGAGAAATGACAGCAAAGGAGAAGAAGACCCACAGTGACTATAGCAACAGTCTTGATGACGTTGGAGATAGTGAGGATGGCACAGGATAGGACAGGGTTCCAATCTGTTGTTTATAAGGTCACTATGAGTTATACTGAACTCAATGGCACCTACCAATCAATACAACAACCACCACAACCAACTTTTGCAATCTGAAATTGATTTAATGTGCAATAACGATGCATACATAATTATTGGTAAATGCAAAAGTTGGAAAAAATGAGGAAGGAATGATAGAAAATAAGAAATTGAAGACCAAAATTAACCAAGAAGTAGAATGATTGAATTATATGTGCTCAATAATTTATTCCTAGAAAATACCTTTTTTAAAAGACCACAAAAGTCCAACTTTAACATGAACCTCACCTGAGAGGCTGGACAGGAATCATATTGATTATATTGCTGGAAAGAATTATTGAAGAAACACAGTATTAACAGTTAAAAGCAGCTCATGCTCTGATTGTGGAAGAGTCCATTAATTACTCATGAGCAAGTTCAAATTTAAGCTGAAGAAAATTAAAACAGGAACCAAAATATGCCCAAATCTATCCCAGTTGACTTTAAGCGTTTTCTCAATAACAAGTTTGAGATGCTAAACATCATTGATCGAAAACCCAAGAAACTGTGGAAGGACATCCATGAAGAGAACAAAGACAGATTAGAGAGACAAAAAACCAAACAACAAAATAAAACAACAAAAAAAAAACAACCCAAATGAATGTCAGAAGAGACTATGGCAATTGGGCAAGAGCATCAAGAAGCCAGAATAAAAGGCAGAGATATCAAAGTAAAATTGCTGCGCAGAAGCTTTCAAAGGGCAAAGCAAAATAGTATGATGAAAGCAAAGCACACGTTATAATGAAAAGTGGAAAAAGTTGGAATCAGAGAATAAAAAAAGAGAAACTCTATTGGTATTTAGCAACTGAAAGAACCTGAGCATGTTGTTGTTTTTGTTGTTATGTGCCGTTGAGTCGCTTGCGACTCATAGTGACCCTATGTACAACAGCCCTAAACTCCACTCTGTCCTGTGCCAATCACACTGTCTCTGACACTCCCATCCCAGATAAATACAGAAGAAATCTAACAATCACAATAATGGACAGTCTTTCTGTCCTAAAGAGGCTGGATAAATCCCTGAGACTGTGAGCTTTGGTTGCTTTGTTGAGTTTGGAGGTAAATTCACAGGAACTAAACAGTGTGACACACTTTTATCCACCAATAGACAGTTATGTGAGGTGGACAATGACTCCACCCTAGAGATACTCCGTCCTTATAGGAAACCAAATGCACAAGGTCTCAAGGAAAGCACTTGTCCAAAGATGAGACTCAGAAGGTAGGAAGGGAGAGAAAGGAAGGATGGATGGGAAACCGAAAGCACAAAGAGCAAGTGTGGAGAGTGATTATACAATGTGGGGATTGTTTCAATGGTGAAAAAGATGTTCAAAACAATTATCATTTAAGAACCTCTAACACACATATGCACAGGTTTTCTAAATTTTGTTGCACACAGTTTGATGGACGAAGAGTCCAATGTTCCTAACTATTCCTTTCTTACTCCCTTCATTCTCTTGCCCTCCTCTAGTGGTGAATCCTTCAGCTATAAAAGACCTCGAATCATTTAAAAAATGAGTCTGATGATCACATAAAAATGCAACTAAATAGACAAATTCAAAACCCAGCCAGCCAGTGAGCTATATTAAAAAGAGCCTTGTGTTTTTCCTTGGTAAAAACGGCCCCTTCACATTGGACATTCCTGGACTCACAATCACACTGTTGAATATTTTGTTCACCAGAACACGTCCTCCACTGAGCACAGTCAACATCTGCCTCCCTCAGATGTGCTCAGAAGTGTTGTCATCGGCTCCATTCCTTTTTGTTAATCCTCCCAGGGTGTAATTAGCACCATGTTTCCAAAGATCAAGCTCGTACAATTTCCCCCATCTGCTCCTTGATGCTTAAAGCCCCTTTCAGAGCACAAAGCACGTCATTCAATAAGCAGAGATACTGTTCAAAATGAAATATCCTTAGAGGAGGTAATACAGTGACTTAAAAGTACTACCAAGGCATAATTTCCTAATACCAGCTTTCTCTGGTATTCAGGTTTTGTGTTGGAAGATGAGCAAAGATGACCCCGAGGATTAAATTGGAGGATGAAATGAGTTAATTCATCGAGTTCTCAGCACAGTGCCTGGTGCAGTGTCTTCTAAGTAAAGAGTTTTCTATTATCTCCACTTAAATGAAGACACGCACCAGCACAGGTTAATGGTTGCAGTCCCAGCTGAAGCGGACTGCACGTCTATGCTCCTTCCCATTCTGGTAGAGCAAGCTATGATGAATGAGACCTGCTCTGGATGAAAGGCCAATGTGCGTGCTCTGAAACAGGGTTCTGCCTAGTTTAGTCATGGTCGGTGAAGGGGAACTAGAATAGACTTGGATTTGTAAAATATGGGTGAAATTATGACTCCACACTTTGTGTGTTGTGATCTTTTTTTCCACTTTTGTTTTTTAAAGAGGACTAAATGTCCTTCATGGCCTTCAGGCCTGGTTCACATTGGTTATTTTGTCAAACTTTCTTCTAAGTGGTACAGCACTGGTCTGTGCTTTGCTGTACAGAGGTAACTCGTGGTTCCTGTGATGCTAAACAGTGTGACAGTGATGTGTCTAATGTGATAAGGGTTATCCATGGTGGACAGTGTTTGTTGGAGCTCCCTGATTAAAACAAGCCTGGTAGCAGGAATGGCATCCACTTCCGAAATGGCTTGCCTCCGGAAACCATATGAACAAGTGTTCAGACCTTTCGTTCACAGTGTTGCTATAAGTCATCTATGACTCAAGGGCACCTAACAACAACAAATATCCTTTTTCAGAAAATATGGACAGTTTGCACATCAACAAATTTAGAAGAAAAAAAAAAGAAAGAAAGAAATGTTGTTGCCCTATTCAAAAATGGCGGCCAACACTACTGCAGTGATTGTGAGCTGCTCTCCTCGGCCTGAGAAGAAGTCATTTTTCCATATGAGACTCCTGCTAGAAGCCTTCCTAAACGTCTCGTTACCTCTCGCTTGTTGAAGGCTCATCTACAACTTGTATTAGACACAATGACACCATCTTGCTTGCTGAAAGGGAGAACTTAACACACTTGCTACAAAGGATCGAGGACTGTAGCCTTCAATATGGATGGCATTTTAGCATCAGAAAAACAAAATTCCTCACTTCTGGGGCAAAAGACATCATAAAAGATGGAGAAAAGATTGAAATTGTCAACAATTTCACCTTGCTTGGATCCTTAGTGCCAGCAGTCAGGAGATGGGAGATACACACACACACACACACACACACACATGCTGTTTTTGTGTACCATGGAGTCAGAACAAACCCACAGCTGAAACTCTGGCAGGTTTTCAGAAGCAGTTAATCATGCAGGAGAAGATGGCTGAGCTTTTTCCTGTGGAGTAGCTGATGGCTTGAACCGTGTACCTTTGACATTGCAGTGCAGCATCTTGCCACTATGCCACCTATCAGGGATCTCTCCAAAGTCCTGAAGAGCAATAATATTACTTTACAGACTAAGGTGTATCTTTCCAGTCACTTGATATGTATGTAAAAGCTGGACAAAGAATAGAAATAAAAACAGAATTGATGCCTTTAAATTGTAGTGTTTGGGTAGAATGCTGAATATCTCATAGACTGTCAAAGGAACAAAAATATATTATAGAATGTGCAATCAGAATGATCTTTGGAGGTACAGTTGGTAAAGGTCTGTCTCGCATATTTTGTATATGTTGTTGTTGTTTTGTACTGTAGAGTTGGAACCAACATATAACCGACACTTTGGTGTATTTTCAGAGGCAGTTAATCATAGGGAGGAGATTGCCTATCCTTCTCCAATGGAACAGCTGGTAGGATTTGAACCAAGCGCCTTTGCAATTGCAACACAGCTTCTTGCCATTTAGGCCAGCAGAGCTCCTTGAACAGGTTGTTTGTAGAGGTTATTCCTTGGAAAGGGACTTCATGCTTGGAAAGGTGAAAAGGAAGATCCTCAACCAGATATATTGATACAGTGACTAACGGCATAGACTCAAAAGCTCTGAGAATGATAAGCATCGTGTGAGATGGAACAAAGTGCAGATCTGTTGTTCATACGGTCACTATGAGCAGTATCTGGCTTGATGGTACCTAACAACAACAGTTTCTCTTTTAAGTCTCACATTCTTAGACGTGTCTCCATAGTTTTTCCTTTTCAGCTTATCATTATGCTGTGCCTATGTTTTACAAATTTGCCTCTGTTCTGATTTCACTATAATGGCTGTAACTTAGTTCAATCTAATTCAAGACCTACTTTAAAGCTCAGTTGTAAGAAAAATCAGCCATTCTGTTATTTCCTTAGCCTCTTTTAGTTTTTAATTTTTTTTATTTCAATGAAGGTCTACAAATAATATTTATTATTCACACAGCCATTTACAGACATTTCTTTTCATAACATCAGTTAACATTGATTATTGTAATCAATTAATTATAATGCCTAGTAAATCCCTTAATTACACAACATAACTATGTATTAAGTTTTAATTTCCTTTCCTTCTCTTGCCCTCTATTAAACCTCCAAGATTGCTTCTATCTGTAGATAAAACTTTGTTTAGCATTTTATAATGCTGCAATAAACATGACTGGCTGTGTTAGTTGGTGTCAATGATCTTATTTCTTTGGGTATATTCCTAGAAGTGGGACTGCTTGATCAAACGATGCGTCTATTCCCAACTTTCTGAGGAAACACCAAGCTCAGCCTCTCATGCCCTGCATAACAATGATTTCAACAAAGTGACTTAGCCACAACCACAAGTCCAATGCCCAGACCTCTCAGGGTTCATTGATCCTTTGACTGACAGCCTTAAGATGAATAAACCCTCTTTCCTGTCAGAAGATCTGAAGCTGCCTTGTCTGAGCCCATCGGCCATGAGATATCAACCATAAGTGAAGCGGCCAATATCCTAAAAAGTCATGAAAACTATTCCTGTTTTCCTCTATCTCTCCTTCAACACCAATATGAATGAGCTTCTCCAACCTTGAAAAGCGGTTCAAGACTCCACTCCCTTACAATAAAAATTCAGTGTTAAGCTACATGCATTAGTCAGGTTCATATGACTGTGAGGAAGTCACATCACTTTGTTTAGTTTACTTTCACTTTTTAAAAAAATGAGTTTCACTACAATCATTCATATTCGTTTTGCTCCACTCATGTTCATTCTGTCTCAAACAACAATTCACACACATTGTATTTTATAAAATCCATTACTATTAGTCTAGGAGTGGCATCCACGTCCTCAACCACTTGCCTTTGGAAACTCTTTGGACTTTGATAAACGTCTATAGTTGTAGGGGAACTTCAGGCCTTTTGTTCATAGGGTTGCCATGAGTCCTGCTCGACTTGAAGGCAATCAACAACAACATAAATACTATCACCCTTTCTTTTCAAGTCTCTATTGACTCTTTCCTATTCCTTCACCCCTCCTCCCCACTAACCACTAGCCTAGTAATTTTCCCCCTTCCCCTTTCCCCCAGATCCTTCTCTATTTCCCCTTTCTCTTTTGGAATATTTATACGTAACTTGCTCAGTTATCCTCCTATTTTTCACAATAATGGTCTTAAGCAGTGTTTGTCCCTATGTAACTAAGTTACTTCACTCATCATAATATTCTCTAGTCTTTCCCATGCTATATAGTATTTTACACAATCATTTCTCCTTAGTGCTGCACAGAATTTCATTGTGTAAATGTACCACATTTTCTCAATCCATTCATTTGTTGATGGGCATTTTGATGGTTTATTCATTTTGATGGGTTGTTTCCATTTTCTTGCTATTGTGCATAACGGTGTTGGGAAAAATAGGTGTACATATGTCCATTCATATCTCAGTTCTGACTTCACTGGGACATATTCCCAGCCATGGAATAGCTGGGTCTTACAAGATACCTATGTTCAACTTTTTGATGAAACGCCACACTGACTTCTCGGGTGGTTGTACCAGTTTACACTCCTATCAGCAATGAATAATAGTTGCCATTTCTCCTTATTTCCCACATTTATTGTTTGCTGTGTCATTAAACTTTGCTACTGCTGCTGGAGAGAGATAGCATCTCATTACTGTTTTTATTTGTATCTCTCTGCTTGCTAGGCATCATGACCATATTACAACCTTTTGAAAATATCTAGCAGAAATAGTTCACTCACTCACACACTGTCTTGTCATCTCTGGGTTGGGTTGGCTTTATAAACAGTAATTCATGAATGTGTCTTTTCCCTAAATGACACAGCATACTATTCGTGCAAATAGAGCAGATCAATGAGTAAAAACAAAGAGAGGAAGGGAGAGAGGAGAGAGAGATTGAAAAATTGAATGTCTCCTGAAATATATACCACTACACAATTGAGTTTCTGTGTATCTTGTTTGGAGACAGCAACAAAGAAATGTAAAACAGGATCCCTGATGCTGAAACAGCTTGTAAAATCTGGCTAAGTCCTGTTGAAAACCACTCGATGCCTCCATTAGAAAACACAGACTATTTATTGTTTCTTCCCTTTCTCTAGCCTTAGGAGGTAAAGGCCCCCTCTTTATATATTCCTACACCTCCTCCCTTCCTTTCAAAGTGCACTCATTGAACTCTTGGCAATTAGTGTAATTGAAATTTATTGACAATGTGGCTGTCGTGGAAGTCCCATTGTCCCCTGGCATGAGGGTCTGAGCAGCTCCATAGCAGCATCCGGCAGCCTGAGCCTGGCTCACTCACATCAATGGACCACCGGCTGCCAAGGGTTCCTTTGGGGGTAGGAATGTTACTTAGTGATAAGAGCCTTTCGAAACGGGATCCCTGGGCCCCGTCCCTGGTGGGAGATGGAAATGAAATATGTATTTGGCTGCTGTGGAAAATTAATGTAATTGGCTCCCACATAAAGCTTTGACAAGTTGACCTGTTTGAAATCCGAGGAGGGCTTCGAGCCCTGTATCATATTATCTCCAACTTACCCGGCCATGCTTGGTGCCCCCACCCCAAGCCCACTGGAGGTGAAATGAAATGGAATTCGGGTACCAATGTTCAACAACACTGCTGTTAAACGCAGTTATTATTTTCACATGTGTAACTTCAAGATGAAGGGCCTGGGATGATTGGATTTTTCATGTGTGTGTGTGTCTGGGTTGATAGCTCTCCATTTGGGTGTCCTTTTCATTGCCAAGGAGCGGTTTGAATAGTTGGGAAATGTACATGGGCAAATCTATCTTTAGACCCAATTTCTTTTTCAAATATTCAATGTGTTTCTAAAGTGTAGATGTGTAACTTGATTAAATTTAATTGGACTCATTGAAAGGTCAGTGCGGACGAGTTTCCTCTTCTGAGAGGATACATTTTTATTTTAATACATCGGGATTTAGGCATGTAAAGCTAATAGGAAAGATATATTTAAATCTCTGCCCGAGGAAACGGGCATCTAATGCTTTCCCTCAGGGGAGTTTCTTAGGAGGAGATTACGATGGTGAATTAATTTTAGTTACTGTCCTGTCTGCTTCCTAATTTCAGATAATATGCTCTTTTGATTTATTTAATAGGACTTTAAAATGCAACACCCCAGAGTTTAAGAGAACTCAATGATAAATTGGAGAGCATGCGAGAAAACCTGTGTATATGTTCCTTTCTTTGAGAAAATTTTCATGCTGTTGTAGAAATCCTAAATTATTTGCATGCATTAATGTGCATAGACAACTTTCATAGTACTATTTTAAAGGAAATCCAGAAACAATACATTAGTAAGGAATATTGATTCCACATTTAAAACAGATTAAGTACTTCATTGTTATTTTTCTCCAGTGGCAAAACTTATTCTCTAAGGAAGGTTTATTGGAGCTAAGAGACCTAAAGACAAGTATTGTGAGACTCTGCCTCATACACATGGGGTGAGTTGTCAAGAGGGTCATGGTTTTGGAAAAAGACTTCATGCTGAGAAAAGTGAAGAGTCAGTAAAAATGAAGACCCTCAAAGAGATGGCTTGGAACAATGGATGTACTGGTGGGTTTCAGCACTCTAGAAATTCTGAGCATAGTGCATGACTGGGTGAGGTGTCAATTAATCTGTAATACATTGGGAATCTATGAGTTGGAAAGGATTCAATAGCACCTAATGACAACATATAATAGAAATAAATTTTCCTCAACAATTATCAAAAAAACAAAACAACCTTCCAAGACAGTTTGCTGAAGGCTTATCTTTCAGTGGTCAGGACTTACCCTAAATTTCTTAGACAGTCAGAGAAACAACAGGAGGCTAGGAATAGAGATTCTATGCATAAAGGCTCTCACGTGACAAGGTCTTCCGTAAGACTGGAGGTCATGTAGCCATCTCCCTTACACACATGGCTCTTGGGCCTGAACCTTTTCCACTGTGGAGGATTGCATGAATTACTGCTGAAGACAAGAAAACATAAAAGGTCTCAAGAAAAGAACTGAGACTCCAGCTTTTAGTATGGACTACATTTCATCAGATAGAAAGCAAAATTCCTCACAACTAGACCTATGAACCACGTCAAATGAAATAGTAAACACATGAAAGAACCAAGGGTCTGATTTTGTGAAACAATTAACATCCATGAATGTAACAATCAAGAATGTAAAGCACACTGATTAAAGAAGGGGGGGAATTAAATGGAAAGAATAAGCTGTAAAAAAATATATGTTGCATTAAAAATCATCAATAAAAAAAGGGAAAAATAAAAAACTCCACAGTAACACTTTAAAAAAAAAGAATGTAAAGGGCATCCTGCATTGTATAAATCTGCAGCAAAGTAGCCCTTTAAAGTTAGTGTTTAAAGATCAAAAAATGTCCCTTTGGGGATTAAGTTCCTGTTACCTCAGGTCATGTTATTTTCCATCATCTCATGTTGTTATGTGAAAGATGGATAATGAATAAAGAAGGACCATAAATAAGGAAGACAAAGTAAAGACTGATACTTCTGAAATGTGGTTTTGTTGTAGAATTTTGAGACTACTGTGAATTGACACAACAAACATAAGTGGCTTTGAAGAAGAACAGCAAGAATGCTACTTAGAAGGTAAGATGGTTGGTTGATGATCCATCAACAAATGAATAGATAGAGAAGCTGTGGTATAATCACACAAAATATGCTGCATTGAAAAACAAGGAACTCATAAAATATTCAAAATGGGTGACCCTGGAGGACATTACGATGAATAAAATATCTCAGACACAAAAGGACAAATACTGCATAGTGCCACTGTTGTAAAATGGGACTGACATCAAGGTTGGGAGGAGACTAAGAAAGATGGGATAAATTATGCATATTGCATTGAAACAGATGAGGGAGGGAACTGTTTAAAAGGAATATATGATTAGGTATTATTGTCATGAAAGGAGTCCAGAACAAAGGCTGCATAGTGGAGTGGACCTGTGGGGATGGATTACATAACAATGAAAGAATTTTTCTTTTACTTTTCAGATAGAAGAGTGCCCTGGGGGGAGGTTGAGCAGGGAGAAAAGGGCAACAATGAATGAATGAATGGAAATCCAAAGTCTCTGTAAACTTTCATTAAAATTAATAAAAAAAGAAATGGCAAAAAAAGGAGGTGAGATGGTGAGACTTTTTCTAATGTACTTTGAATATGTTAAAAAGAGGGACTTTAGACAGGGTCAGCACTTGTTAAGGGACCACTGATGGCGAAGAGATAGGATTTGCAGTGCCAACATCAAGGCAGAGCTTTGAAACCACCAGCTGCTCTGTGGGTGAAAAGAATGGGCAACATCCTTCTGAGCAATTTACAATCTCTGAAACCACGCTGGGAGGTAGCTAGGAGCCAGTTCTGACTTGACAGTGAACAACAGTAATAGCAATAACATCTGGTTAAGTAGAGGCACTCACATATAGCTATAGTTGTAAGGATAGAGTGAAAGTGGGCAATATTTCATCCTGTTGTTGATAGAGTTCTTGTCATTAGAAACTATCTCAAAGACATCCGACAACAATAAATTGTCCAAAACATGAATATGTGAAACCTCGAAAGTTGTCTGAAACAAGATTCTGTACAAATTGGCTGAGAGATCTCAAAGCTAGGAACATAAAATAAGGCTTGATTCACTCTTCTCTTATTATTTCTAGTTTTTCCTCTAGATTTTAATTTAGACTGTGCCAGCAATGAATGGAAATTAAGAAAGTTCATGAGCTGACTTGTTAAGGAGCACCTTCACCTTCATGTCCATGGCAGTAAGAGCTCTATCAAACAGGAACCCTAAACACAGCAAGTGTAATAGGCATGCAGGAACAGTTCATATTCTGGGCTCAGTTGCTTTGTGTCATAAGCCTCCTCTATCTTTGGCTACTGCACTGTAAATGGAAGGTGGGACCTCTTTCACAGAATACAGACTTGATTTGCATGGGGCTGTTTGTTGTAGAAAAGTGGAACTTCCATATGTACATACAGAGACCATCTGAAAGATTTGCTTTTTAAAGACATTTCTTCTTGAATCAGTCCCTCGGTCATCTCGGATGCATCATTTCTCTTATCTTATTTATCATTGCTCATGTTATCTCATAGTAAGGCAGATGTCATGCAATCATCTTCCATCTTGTGATCTGATGTGAGTAGGCAATGAGTGGAAGGAAATTTCCCATGAGGTAAAAAATAGGGGTGTGTGTGTGTGTAGTTTTTAGGGGCCATCAAGTCAATTCCAACTCATAGTGACCCTATGCACAAAATCTATTAAACCCTACTCTATTCTGAGCCAATTTCATTGTCTCTGACACATCTACCCCTATTGCCCAAGTCACTTAGTAAATTCATCTCATCCGGGGACTTCTTCTCTTGCACTGTCCCTTCACCCTCCCAAGCATAATGTTCCTCTTCATAGACTGGTCCCTCCTTGCAACATGTACAAAGTATGCTAGATGGAGCTTCAAAATTCTTGACTACTGACTTTACCAGTACAAGATGTCTTCTGATTTCCTGACTTCTGGTACCAAGGGTTTGTTGCCTGTGGCTCTAAGCGAGTTGAATTTATTAACAGTTTCAATCTTTTCTCCATCTATTTATTCTGCTTCCTATCAGTCCAATGGTGAGAATTTCGCTTTTTGATGTTTTTTTTCATTTTTTAAATTATCTCGAAACTAAATCCATATTGAAGGTTGTAGTCTTTTTCTCAATATAATGAAAAGTATATATGTAAAATCAAGAGCTAACATCTTTCTCAATGGGAAGAGACTAAAGGTATTTTCCTTGCAAACAGTGATGAGACAAGTTACAATTATTACTACTCTTGTTTAAAATTATATTGGGAGATACTTGCTGGGACAATAAGATAATTGTTACTATTGTTTACCATTAGGTCAGAGCCAACATATAGTTTACCCTCTGATGGGTTTTCAGAGTCAATAAATGGCATGGGATGAGATTGCCCATCCTTCTCCCACAGAGCAGCTGGTGGCCTCGAACTCTGTGCCTTTGGAATTGCAGCACAGCTTCTTGCCACTAGGCCACCAGAGACCTGCTAAATACATAAAACAACAGTTAACAGAATTGAAGAAAGAGACTAATAGCACCACAATGGTGATAGAATACATTAACACACTACTTTCATCAAAGGATCAATCAACGCAAAATGAATTTAACAAAGATGCAGAAAATCTAAAGTACATGTTCAGGCAACTTGACCTTGTGGATGAATTGCAAGCACTGCACTTAACTAAAACTCAATTCACTTTCTTCTCAAGTGCACATGGTCCATTCTCCAGTATTTATCTTATATTAGGGTACAAAGCCAGCCTCAACAAATTTTTAAAAAGACAACAACAACAACCAAAAAAAAAAACCCAACACACACTGAAATAATACAAAGTATCTTCTCAGATCAAAATGCTGTAAAACTGGAAACTAAACAAAAGAGGATAAAGCTTATAAAGCTACCAACGTGGAAGCTAAATAACACCCTATTAGAACACAGTAGGGTAATAGAAGGAATAAAGCAGAAAATAAAAAATTTCCTCAAAACAAATGATAACGAAAACACAATATACCATAATCTCTGGGATGCAGTTAAGGCAGTATTCAGGGGGATGTTCGTAGCAATAGGCAAACACATAGAAAATGAAGAAAGAAGCAAAATTAATGATCCAAGTCAATATCTTTATTAAATAGAAAAAGAAAAACAATCTAACCACACAGCCTGTAGAAGAAAGGAAATTATAATAATAAGAGCTGAAATCAATGTAATAGAACACAGAAAAATAATAGAAAATACCAATAAGACCAGGAGCTGTTCTATTTTTGTTTCCAAAAGGGTCAATTAAACTGTCAAACCATTGGCAAACTTAACAAAAACAAACAAAAACAAAAAAAGAAAAAGACACAAATAACTTAATTAAGGAATGATAGAGGTGACATTAAAACAGAACCAGAGGAAATGAAATCTATACTATCAGAATACTATGGAAAAACTGCACTCTGATAAATTTGAAAACTTAGAGGAAATGGACAAATTCCTTGAAACTCATGCTCTTCTCAGACTGACATGGACAGATGTAGAACACTTGAATAGACCCATCAAAAAAGAAGAAATTGAGCAGGACATGAAAAGACTGCCCTCCAAAAAAAAGGTCCTGGACCTGATGGCTTCTAAGCTGAATTTTACCAAACAAGCAGATAAAATTTACCACCAATCCTACATATTTGAAGAAAAAAAAAATCATAAAAATGAGGAACACGCCCACAGTCATTCTATGAAGCAAGCATAACCCTAATACCAAAATGAGGCAAAGCTATTACCAAAAAAGAAAACTACAAACCAATATCTCTCATGAAAATTGATGCAAAATCCTAATCAATAGAATTCAAAAGCACATCAAAGAAATAATTCATCATGACCAAGTAGAGTTCATAAGAGGTATACAAGGATGATTCAACATAAGAAAAACAATCAACGTAGTTCTCCACACTAACAAAACAAATAACAATAACCATATTATCTTCACAATTGATTTAGAAAAGGAATTTGACAAAAATCTAACACCCTTTCCTGTCAAAGACACTCAGTAAAACTGGAATACAAGGGGATTTCCTCAACATAATGAAAATTATATATGCAAAACCAAGAGCCAATATCATTCTCCGAGGAGAAAGACAAAAACCATTTTCCTTACAATCCCAGAGGCGCACGGTTCAAATCCAGCAGATGCTCTGCCGGGGAAGGAGGGACAATCTCCTCCTGTACCAGTCAGATCTGATTTGACGGTACCCCCACAAAAAAATAATAAAAAAAAATAAAATAAAAAAACAAAAACAAAAAAAAATTTTCCTTGTGAATAAAAATCAATATACAAAAATTAATGGGATTTCTCTACAGTTACAAACAAAACATGCAAAATTTAACTAAAAAGCAAAACCATTTACAATAGCAAACCACTTGAGAATAAACCTAACTAAAGGCAAAAAGAGGTAGTGGTACTATGGATATTATAGCTAATGTTAGATGGATCTTGGCAGAAAACAGGAAGTATAGTCTATCTGTGTTTCATTGACTATGGAAAGGCATATGATTGTGTGGACCACAACAATCTATGACTAACTCTGAGAAGAATGGGAATCCCAGAACACTTGAACGTGTTTATGTGAAACCTATACTTGGACTAGGAGGCAGTCATGAGAATAGAGCAATGAAACAATGCACGGTTCAAAACTGAGAAGGGTATATGTCAGGGATATGTCCCATCTCCATTCCTTTTAAATCTATATGCAGAATAGATTATCCAGGAGGCTGTGCTCTATGAGGAGAAATGTGGCATCAAGATTAGAGAAAGACTCATCAATAATCTAGAGTTATGAAGATAATACGACCTTGCTTGTTGAAACTGAGGAGGACCTGAAGCACTTGCTGCAGAAGGCCAAGTACTGCAGCCTTGAATATGGATTGAAGCTGAACATCAAGAAAACAAAGATTCTCACCACTGGGCGGATTGATGGCATTATGATAAATGATGAAGAGACTGAGATTTTTAATAGCTTTAGATTGCTTGCCTCCACAATCAACACTCTTGGCACCAGTAGCCAGGAAATTAAAGACACATTGCATTGAGAAAGTCAGCTGTCAGAGACCTCTCTAGAGTACTGAAGAGCAATGACATCAGTCTGTAGACTAAGATGCACCTGATACAGTCTATGGTCTTTGCAATCACTTGCTATGCATCAAAGATCTGGACAATGACTAGGGATGATAGAAGGATAATTGATGTGTTTGAGCTGTGGAGCTGGAGAATATTGAATATATAATGAACTGCTAGGAGAATAAACAAGTTCATAGTGGAGAAGGTGAATCCAGGCTGCTACTTGTAGGCAAGGATTCCGAAGCTTCATCTGACATATTTTGAATATGTTCCAAGGAGGGACCAGTCCTTGGAAGAGGACATTTTCAATGGGAGAAAGGGATGGAGGTACAGTGCAGGAGGAAGACCCTCAATGAGATGGATTGATTCAGTACCTGGGGAAATGAGGCTAGCTGTGTCAGAGACAGTGAGATCGGCAGAGGACAGAGCAGGGTTTAGGACTATTGTACATAGAGTCACTATGAGTTGCAGGCAACTTGAAGGCACATAGCAACAACAATAACAGAGGCACAAAGGAAGTTTTGTGGCCTAATGACATCAAGGTGCACTGTGCACTGCAATCCTGAAGGCACCCTGTTCTCAGTCACTAGCTGTTTCATGGGAGAAAAATGGGCAATCACCTCCCAGACACTTAAATGTCTCTGAAGACCAGCTGAAGGGTCATCTACAGGTAGATTCCAATTCAATGGTTCACATGTTACAACAGATGAGAGACACAAAAGACCTTTATAAAGAAAACTATAAATCACTCTTTCAAGAAACAATACAAGAGTTAATAAATGGAAAAATATCCCCAGGTATTGGATAGGAATACTCAACAAAGTGAAAATGACAATCCTACAAAAAAAGCTGTGCAATCCTAATAGAAATACCAAACTCATTTTTCAAAGAGATAGAAAAGACAAGTGATAAGTTTATTTGAAAAGGAAAGGGACTTTGAATAAGCTAAGCACTTTAGAAAAACAAAAATAAAGTGGGAGGCATAGAGCTCCATGATCTCAAAACCTACTATACAGCTTTAATAATCAAAACAGCATGGTACTGGTACCATGACAGACACACATAGTCCAATGGAACAGAGTTGAGAACTCATAAATTAACCCATCTATCTACAGTCAACTAGTATTTAGCAAGGGATCAAACCTCATTAATGGGGAAACTACAACCTCTTAGACAAATGGTGCTGGCAAAACTGTACCTCTGGATGGACCTGCAGGAAACGGAAACAAGATCTACATCTCACATCATACCCACAAATCAACCCACATTGGATTGGAGACCTACATGTAAAGCCTCAAACCATAAAGTTCATAAGAGACAAAACGGGATCAAACTTAGTATGCCTTGTTGTTGTAATGTTCCATTGTTGTTATGTACCGTTGAGTCATTTGCGACTCACAGTGACCCTATGTACAAGAGCCCTAAATGTCGTTCTATCCTGTGCCAACCTCGCTGTCTCAAACAAATTCACTCCCACCACTCCATTGAGTCACCTGAAACTTACAGTGACCTGTGGTATAAATAGGCTTGTAAGTATAGTGAGAAATGCACAGCCAAAAGAAGGCAAATTTGACTAAGGGGACCTTGCAAAAATTAAGTCCCTGAGTGCTTCAAAAGCTTTGGAAACTGCCCAAAAGCCCAACCACAACCGGATGGATTGAGAAATTGTAGTACATTCACATGATAGAATATTATGCAGTGCTCAGAAGCAATGGTTTTGAAAAATATTACATAAGTTGAGAGAGACTGGAGAGAATTATGATGAGTGAACTACTTCAGTCTCATAAGGACAAATACTGCACAAGATCATTATTGTTAATATAGAAGGATAACTAGACAAGCATGTATGGGGGTCTAGAGGAGGAAGGAATGAGAGCAGAAGGGTGAAGATGGGTAGTGGAAATCACAGGGTTGAACAATTTGGTGGGTGTAGACAGAGAGTGAAGGAAATGGGAAAGATTCAGCAGGGACCTGAAAAGACAAGGCAATGATGGACATAGTCTAATAGTGATTATTTTGTAAAACACAATGTGTGGGAATGATTGTATGAAACCCAGCATCAATTAAGGAAAGTAAAACACAAAACCAAAACAAAAACCCCACTATGTATATGAATGAAACATAATGTATATGAATAATTACATGCATTTTAATAAAAATATGAAAAAATTCAGTAAAACAATATCAATATAATGGTTTCATTTCTGTCAATCCAATGCTCCAAACTATAAAATAGAGAAGCTTGGTTAAAAGGGTATAAACAATAAGGGGTGGATCAGACACTGTAATTGTATTATTGTTAAAAACAAAAATATGTATGAAACAATAAAAAGGAAATGTTGTCGTTGTTGTTATGTGCCGTCCAGTC
>NW_006399875.1:337883-342911 GCF_000299155.1 Elephantulus edwardii
ATGCAGTGTTGCCCTGCTCTGTTCTGACGACTGCCTCTTGGTCCAAGTATAGTTTTTGCATTAGCATGATTAAATGTTCTATGGTTTTGTGGGGTTTTCCCCCCCTCGTATTTCCTTTTTAATTTTTTTTTAAAAATAAAAAAGGAAATCGGAAGGGGAAAAAAACCCCACTTGTTCCAATAGGATGAAAAAAAACACTACAGATCTCTGTGTCATTCACTCGAATTCACCAGCTTCTGATTTTTCTAGAGTTCTTACACTTCTAATGTTGCAAAAATCATCTGCTCATGTGAAACTCAAACTTCGGTGTTCTACTGTTGTTATTGTCTTTGGATGAGTTGGAACCAACCTAAAGCTGATCTTCTAGTGAGTTTTCAAATGCAGTTACCCTCATAGGAGAATATTAGTACTAAATAAAGAATTAAATACATTTTAAATATGCAAAATTTACCATAAAAAGTACTTCTTGTGTCAAGCCATTTAGCCACATTTTAGAGGAATCCTTTTTCCTTGTGCTGCCAAAGAGATAGATGTTGGAGGCTTTTTGCAAGACATTCTTGTGATTCCCGGGTTCAATTCCTTTCTGTTACACTGTCTCTTATTTCCTTTTGTTAATGCCATTCCTACTTTCTTATTACCTAACAGAAAATAAATGTGTTTGAATTAAAGTGTCTAGGTTACTTGTCTACTTTTGTGTAGGTAATTTTACTGAAGAAAAATTACTTAATTAGCTATTACTTTGCACTTTTGTTGATCAGGAAATTGGGCAAAGTATGGCAATGTGTCTGGTTCAAATACTTCCAAGAAGTTGCTATCAGGAAATCATACGAAGCTGTGATCTCATGTGAAGCCTCAAATGGATGAAGATCCCTTTACAAGCTCATTAATTAGTTATTTTTGGGACTTACTCTGGCTTTCACTTGACTTAGTGTTATAACACTAACTGGAGAAACTAAGGAATAGGCTGACATAGAAGAATTTAATGAAATATCATATGAGCAAGAGCCTGTTGAAATGAAGGAAGTTCAAGTTGCTCTGAAGAAATTGGCAAAAAACAAGGCTCCAGGAGTTCATGGCATACCAAATGGCATATCTCAACAAACAGATGCTGGCCTGGATGTACTCACTAAATTGTGCCAAGAAATCTGGAGGACAGCCAGCTGGCCAACTGACTGGAAGAGATCGATATTTGTTCCCATTCCAAAGAAAGGTGACCCAACAGAGAGCGGAAATTATTGAGCAATATTATTAATAACACATGCAAGCAAGATTCTGCTGAAAATTATCCAAAAACGATTGGAACAATATGTCAACAGACAACTCCCAGATGTTCAGGCTGGATTTAGAAGAGGTCTTGATACTAGGGATATTATAGCTAAGGTTAGATGGATTTTGGCAGAAAGCAGAGAATACCAGAAGAATGTCTATCTGTGTTTATTGACTATGCAAAGCCTTTTGACTGTATGGATCACAACAAGCTATGGCTTACTTCTTTGTGCTTATGTGAAACCTATACTTGGACCAAGAGGCAGTCGTCAGAACGGAGCAAATAGACACTACATGGTTCAAGATCAAGAAGCGGGCCTGTCAGGGATGTATTCTGGCTCCATACATTTTCAATCTGTACGTAGAACAGATCATCCGAGAAGCCAGGCTCTACAAGGAGAAATGTGGCATCAAGATTGGTGGAAGAATCATCAACAACCTGCATTATGCAGATGACACAACCCTACTTGCTGAAATTGAGGAGGACCTGAAGCACTTGCTGTAGAAGGTCAAGGACTGCAGCCCCCTATATGGATTGAAGCTCAATGTCAAGAAAACAAAGATTTTCACCAATGGACCAATTGGCAGCATCAGTATGGATCATGAAGAAATTGAAATAGTTAACAGTTTTAGTTTACTTGGCTCCACAGTCAACACTTTGGTAACAGCAGCCAGGAAATCAAGAGACGAATTGTATTGGGAAAGTCAGCTGTCAGGGACCTGTCAAGAGTACTGAAGAGCAATGACATCAGGCTGGAGACTAAGGTGAGCCTGATCCAAGCTATAGTCTTCACAATTGCGTGCTATCAATCAGGGAGTTGGAAAAGTGACTAGGGTTGATAGAAAGATAATTGATGTTTTTGAATTGTGGTGCTAGAGAAGAATGTTGAATATACCATGGACTGCTAGGAGAACAAATAGGTTTGTCCTGGAGATAGTGAAGACAGAATGCTCCTTGTAGTCAAGGATTCTGAAGCTTCCTCTGACATACTTTGGGCATGTTGCAAGGAGGAACTGGTCCTTGGAGAGGAATATTATATTTGGGAGAGTGGAGGGACGGCACAGAAGAGGAAGACCCTCGATGAGATGGATCGATTCTGTGATTAGGGTGGTGGGAATGAGCATGTTGGATAAGGTGAGGTTGGCACAGGATAGAACAGTGTTTGGGGCTTTTGTACATAGGGTCGCTATGAGTCACAAGCGACTCGATTGCACATAACAACAAGGTTATAGCACCAACTGATTGACTATTGAACGAACATCAGTTCTATTTTTTTTATTTTATGCTGGCTTATATACAAAATTTAAGTACATTATTTTAGAGAACTGATTCTTTCAATTTCCATCACCCCTCCATTAAATTGTACAACCCCATAAATAATCCCCTCCTCCCTCACCCACCCATTTGGATCATTATACTCATTCTACAATAATGGTTTTATACAAAATTTATCCTTATGGGACTGAGTTAGCTCACTCAGCATGATGCTCTCCAATAAATCCCCAGTTAGGTAATAATTTACACAATCATTGCTCCTGAATGCTACATAGTATTCCATGGTGTGAATGTACCATTAATTTCTCAACCCATTCTTTTGTGGTTGGAAATTTGGGTTTTTTCTATGTTCTTGCGATGATGAGTAATCCTGCTATGAACACTAGCGTACAAATCTCCATTTATTTCTCAATTCTCATACCTCTGTTCCTACCCATTAATCCCATCGCCATGACGGAATTTATGACCCTGCATTAGATTTTCATTTTCCATATTTCCTTCCATCACAGCAATCTTTGTGGAAGGAAATGGTTTCTCTCTTGAGAAGCAGTTACAGTACTCAAACCAATGATCTTTCATTTAACAGTCTGAGAGGTAACACCCTATGCCATGAGCTCTCATTGGCTTTTATATATTGTTGTTGTTATGTGCTATCAGGTTGGAAGTTATTCATTGATGACTCCCCAACAGGTTTTCAGAAGCTGTAGCACAGAAGAAGATTGCCCATCTTTCTCCTGTAGAGCAGCTGTTGGATTTGAACTTTCTGCCTTTAAGTTGGCAGCACAGCTCCTTACTACTAGACCACTAGTGCTCTTTCTTATACAGCTTATTCATGTATGAAGAAAATTATATTTGTGCAATTGACTTATTTTACTCAGCATAATATTTTCAAGGTTCATTTGTGTTTTTACATGTATCAGGACTTCATTTCTCTTTATGATCAATATTCTGTTGTATGACTGAATCACATTTTGCTTATCCAGTCATCTATTGGTAGACATTTCAGTTATTTACACATGTCTGTTGTGTGAAATGCTGCAAGTATCTGATTTTTTTTTTTTATATAGAAAACCTCATTGCTTGAAAAACATACAGTAGGTTTTTAAAGTTGCAAAAGATGAGTGTGTCTTTGCTAGGAGTTCAAATAAAATTTGAGTCATTGGAGAAACCTTTCCCAGGTGGAAAATTTAACTAGCATAAAGATGTTATTTCTCTATAAAGGAGATAATTATAATTCTAATGCACTCCAATTCACATTATAAGCCCTAATTATGCTTGTTGGAGGATTCTTTTTCTATTTTTCCAGTTCTGGATTCTATTACTTTATTTGTGATCCTTTCAAAACATCCTAGAAATATCTTTATTATTTGCATATGTAAAATTTTCTGATTTCAACTCCTCATACACTGGTGAAAGAAACATTGTTACCTTCATGTTTTACAGAGGTGTACATTAATGGAATTGCGTTGTATTTCAAAAAAATCAAACCTACTGCTGTCAGATCGATTCCATAGTGAGTTGCTACCCCATTGGTCATGCCTCTCTGGAGGTTCAAATCCACCAGCTCCTTGAGTAAAATGGGCAGTCTTTCCCCATAGAATATACAGCCTTGGAAACCTGCTGGAGTATTATCACTCAGTGCCAACTTGATGTCAATGAGATAAAATAGTGACTTTATAGACAGAGTAGATTTGCCCTATTGGGTTGACAAGGCTGTGTTGTACGGTTTATTCTGATGGCTTACCGTAAGTGTTGAGCTGTTCATAGAAGTGTCAGCAGCTTCATTACACTAGCTGCTATGTAAGAAAACAATGAGGCAGTGGCCTCCCCTAAACATTTAATAGAGTCTAATACCCAATTGGAAGCAGGAGCGGCATCCACTTCCGTAATAGCTTGCCTCAGGAGACCCTATGAACCTGGAGAGAGAATGGGAGACACACAAGTATTGAGGACTCTCCTTCAAAGGGTCGCTATGCATATCCTGCAACACCACGGCACATAACAACAACAACAACATATTACAAGTAGTGGAAGAGTTGGGTCATAGGGATTGTCTATGTTCAGCTTTTTTAGGAAGCACCAAACTGCCTTCCAGAATGGTTGTATCATTTTACAACCCCACTAACAATGTGTAAGAGTTTCTTTCTTGAGACATCTTCTCCAACATTTATTACTTGCAGTCCAGTTAAACTTTGCCACTGTTACTGGAGGAGATGGTACCACATTGTGGTTTTGATTTGTATCTCTCAGATTGCCAGTCATTTTGAGCATTTCTTCATGTGTCTGTTGGCCGTTTGAATGTCCTCCTCTGTGAAAATTCTTTCCCTGTCTTTTTCCCATTTTGTAATTGGGTTATCAGTCTTTTTCTGGTGGAGGCCCAATGTTGTTGTTGTTGTTAGGTGCCGTCGAGTCGCCTGCGACTCATAGCGACCCTATGTACAACAGCCCTAAACTCCGCTCTGTCCTGTGCCAATCGCACTGTCTCT
>NW_006399875.1:343801-390932 GCF_000299155.1 Elephantulus edwardii
AGTATTCTATAAACTTTTGTTATAAGACTCTTGTCTGAGACGGTATTACCAAAAGTTTCCTCCCACTGTGTAGCGTTTCTTTTCATCCTGTTGGAAAACGTTTTTTTTATGCATATGTGGATTTAATGTTTAGAAGGTCCCATGTGTCAATTTAATCCTCTTCAGATTGTGCATTTCTGGTTGTATTTGGCAGTCTTTTAATACATTGGACTAGCGCTTCTAAGTTTGATCCCAGTTTGTCTCTTAAGAATGTTATGATTTGGGGCTTTACTCCCAAGTCTTTGATCCATCCTGAAGTGTTTTTTTGTGTATGTTGTGAGATGTGATCCTGTTTCAGCTTTCTGCAGATAAAAGTCCAGTTTTTACCACTTGTTGAAGAGGTTATCATTTCCCCATTTGATAGCTTTGATTTCCTTGTCAAATATCAATTATCCATAGATAGCTGGGTCTATTTTTAGGTTTTCAATTTTGTTTCATTGTTCTATGTGCCTTTCATTGTACCAGTACCATGATGTCTTGGTTACTACTGCTATATAGTAGGTTTTGAGGTCAGGGAGTGCTATGCCTACCACATCATTTTTGTTTTTCACAAGTGTTTTGCTTATTCATGGTCTCTTGGCTCTCAAAATAAATTTGGTGATTTCCCTTTCAATCTCCTTGAAGAATGAATTTGATATCTGGATTAGGATTGCATTGAACAAGTAGATTGCTTTTGGTAGGGTTGTCATTTTCACAATATTGAGTCTTCCTATCCATGAACGGGGTGCATGTTTCCTTTTCTTTAGGTCCCTTATTTTTTCTTGCAGAAATGCTCTGTAGTTTTATTTATATAGATCTTTTTTATCTCTAGTTAGGTTCATTCCCAAGTATCTCAATATGTGGTTGACTATTGTAAATGGTATTGCTTTCTTGGTTTCCTTATCTGAGTTCTCTTTGTTACTGTAGAGAAATCCTATTGATTTTTTTTTTAAGGTTATTTTTCCCCTTTTATTATTTTTGTGTGAGTGTACCATCAAATCAGATCTGACTAGTACAGGAGGAGATTGTTCCTCCTTCCCCAGCAGAGCATCTGGTGGATTCGAACTATGTGCCTCTAGGATTGTAGTTGCAGCTCCTTGCCACTAGGCCACCAGAGCTCCCCTTGATTTTTAAGTATTAATCTTATATCCTGCCACTCTAATAAATTGGCCTATTAACACTAACAGATTTTTGTTGTTGTTGTTATTGTTGTTGTTGAGTCTTTAGGGGTTTCTGTGTACACTGTCATGTCATCTGCATATAAAGTAACAGTTTAGCCACCTCTTTGCCAGTCTGGATGCCTTCTATTTCCTTCTCTTTTTACATTGCTCTAGCAAACACTTTCAGTACAATATTGAAAAGAAGTGGTGACAATGGACATCCTTGTCTGATCCCTGTTTGCAAGGAAAATATTTTTAGTATTTTTTCTTTGAGAATGATACTGGTTCTTGGTTTTGCATATATACTTTAAACTATGTTGAGGAAATACCCACCTATTCCAATTTTGCTGAGTTTATTTGGAAGGGGTTTTGAATTTTGTCAAATGTCTTTTCAGCATCAATTGCTAAAATAATATAATTGTTGTTATTACTTTGTTAATACAGTGAATTACGGCGATTGTTTTTCTTATGTTGAATCATCCTTGCATACCTGTTATGAACCCCACTTGGTCATGGTGAATTACTTTTTTGGTATGTGCTTTTGGATTTTATTGGCTAGGAGTTTGTTAAGGATTTTTACATTTATATTCATGAAAGATATTGGACTGTAGTTTTCATTTGTGGTTTTGGCATTATGGTTATGCTTGCTTCATAGAATGACTCTGGAAGTGTTCCATTCTTAAAATTTTTAAAAATAATTTAAGTAAAATGGATGCTATATCCTCTCTGAATGTTTAATAGAATTTAGCTGTGAAGTCATCTGGTCCAGGACTTTTCTTAAGGAAAGTCTTTTTATTACCTTTTCCATTTCTTCGCTTGTGATGGGTCTGTTCAGGTGTTCTATATCTGTCCTTGTCAACCTTGGCAGGGGATGCATGCCAAGGAATTTGTCCATTTCCTCTAGGTTTTCAAATTTATCAGAGTATAGCTTTTTTGTAGTATTTTGATATTTTGAAGTTATCGATTTAATTTCCTCTGGCTCTGTTGTGATGTCGCCTCTCTCGTTTATTAATGGAGTTATCTGTGTCTTTTCTTTTCTTTTGTTAAATTTGCAAGTGGTTTGTTAATTTTATTGACCCTCTCAAAAAACCAGCTCCTGGTCTTATTTACAGTTTCAACTGTTTTTCTGTTTTCTATCTAATTGTTTTCAGCTCTTGTCCTTTTAATTTCTTTTCTTCTAGAGGTTGCAGGATTAGATCATTAATCTTTCTCTATTTGTGGAAGGTGTTGAGTTAGATCATTGACTATTTTTCTTTCTTTCTTTCTTTTTTAAGTGTGTGCCTATTGCTATGAACTGATCCCTAAGGACTGCTTTATCTGTGCCCTGTAGGTTTTGTGAAGTTGTGTTTTTATTATCATTTATTTCAAGGAACTTTTTTATTTCATTCTTTATTTCTTTTATAACCAAATTATGTTTTGGCAGAGAGTTGTTTAGTTTCCACATGGGTGGTTTAGAAAGCTTTACTCTTCTGTGGTTAATTTCTAGTTTTATAGTATTGTGGTCTGAGAGAATACTTTGCATTATTTCAATGTTTTCTTTAATTTGTCCAGGCTTACTTTGTTTCCTAATATATGATTGGTTCTGGAGAATGTACCATATGCACTTGAGAAGAAAGTGAATTGAGTTTTAATTGGGTGCAGTATTCTGAACAAGTTCAAGTTAGCTGATTGTATAGTTTAGATCTTTTGCATCTTTATTGAGTTTCTTTTGAATTGACCTATCCTTTGATGATAGTGGTGTGTTGAAATCACCTACCACTATTGTGGTGCTGTCTATTTCTCTCTTTAATTCCATCAACCATTGTTTTATGTATTTTGTAGGTTTATCATTTGGTGCATAAATATTGACCAAGTTTATGTCTTCTTGATCTCTTGTGCTTTTAATCAATATGCAATGTTCTTCCTCATCTTCAATGCTGGTTTTAAATCTGAAATCTTTTTTATCAGAGATTAGTATTGCCACTTTTGCTTTTCTGAGCTTGCCGTTTACATGGTATCTTCCCCCTCCCCGCCCCCAGCCTTTGATTTTGAGTCTGTCTTTCTCTTTCTTTTTTAAATGTGTCTCTTGTAAACAATATATTGATGGGCTTTGTCTTCCTCCGCCCCCAATTAGCTACTCTTTTTCTCGTAATTGATGCATTTAGACCATTCACTTTACCTGTGATCATTGTCAGACCAAGTTTTATTTTTGCCATTTTGCCTTGTTTCTTTCTCTGTTGTTTCTGGTTACTTTGGTCCATGCCCTTTCCTTTGGCGTCTCTGTGTGTTGGACTTCAGCTCAAATTTCTTGTAGTTTTGATCTTGTTTTCACAAATTCCTTAAGGTCCTTCTTTTCTAGAGAGAATCTAATTTCTCCTTCATATAGGTCGTATAGCCCTGGTGTACAAGTTGCCGTCCTGCGGTCACTTGTGGTTGCTGTGAGGCTGAACACTGTGACACGGATGTGTCAAATGCGTTAATGACTGGCTACCCAATGCGGACTGAGAGTGGGGTGGAGCTCCCCGATTAAACAAGCCTGGAAGGAGGAGTGGCATCCACTTCCATAATAGTTTGCCTCTGGAAACCCTATGAACTTGGAGAGAGGATGAAAGGCACCCAAAAGTCAAGGACTCTCCTTCATAGGGTCGCTATGAGTCACCTGCGACTCGATGGCCACTTAACAACAACAACAACATATGATAGAGAGCTTTGATGGATCCTAAGCTGGCAACTGTTATCTTTCAACTTTCTGTATATTACATCAGTTGCCTTCTAGCTTGCATGGTTTCTGCTGAGAAAGCAGAACTTACCTAATTGTTTCCCTTTTGTAGGTAACTCTTTGTTTTATTCGTGCTACATTTAGAATTCTATCCTTATCTTTTAATTTGGAGAGTTTGACTATGATATGTCTTGTTATTTTTATTTTTTGGTAAAGTCCATTTGGTGTTCTCTGTGCTTCTTGAATGTGGATTTACCCATTCTTCAAGATACCTGGGACATTTTCTTCTAGTACTTCTTCCCCAATCTTCTCAATGATTTTGCTGTCACTGCTGTGTTCTGAAATTCTAATCATATGTATGTCATTCTGTTTGATGCCATCCCACATATTTCTAATGTTTTCTTCATTTTCTTTATGTATCATCTCTGATTTTTCATAAACTATGTTTCTAGTGAGGCTTTTGTCTTCCAGCTCACTGACTCTCTGTTTCATCTCCTCAGTTCTACTTTTATATCCTATCAGCGAGTTGGACGCTTCTGCCATTTCTGTCTTAATATTCTAGATTGCCCTTTCATGCTTATCTGTTATTTCCAGGGTTGTGTTGTCTTTACCCTCTATGTCTTGTGATGATTTTCAAATTTCTTCTACCTCTTTGTCTATTCTTTCAATTTTTTTCTTCCATCTTTTTTATTTTCTTCCATATCTGTTTCTCCTAATCTGTATATTTCTTCTGGGCTGAAGTCTCTGAAGTATTTACTGTCTTATTGACTTCCATTGTTTTTTCCACACATTTATATCTTTTTCTGTAGCTGATCAAATAAGTCTACATCAACATATTTCTTCCAGTACTTTCTATCTGGGGTATTCATTGAGTCAGCTTTTTTTAGGAGAAGACTTATTTTGTTTTTTCATGATGGCTAAAGTGGATTACTGCTTTCTTGACATTATAGGAGTGTTTTCTTAGTAGATATTAGACCATTATAATGGTAAAATTACCCAGGGTACAGCAATGTTTTCTGAAGCACCTATATATTTGTGCTCCCTTCTTGGCTAGATGCCTACAAAGCCGGTGGGCCTGACAACAGATTTTCCCCCAAAGTACCTGTATAACAAAGGAGGAAGCCTGTCCTTTCCTTCAGGAAATGGCTTCTTGCCTCCGTTGATGTGTCCATGACCTCTCTGTTGCTTGAGTTAAGGCGTCCCATGTGGTCAAAATAGACAGTAAGGTTTTTCCCCAAGTGGAAAGAGCACTAGCCATATATTGTGGTATGGATGAAACTGTCTACCTTAAGAATAATGATATTTTTGTTATTGTTTTAGAGTGTATTCAAGTATTTCTCATTCTAGGTTAGATGAGTATCCTTTACTTTTTCTTTTTCTTTTCTTTTTAACATAAGAGTATATGCTAAATGCCTTTGGAGATCTATTTTCTCATCTTGATTCACAGTCTTCCAAATTTTTACTCTATCAGCTTCATTTAGTGATTGTTGATGTTCTGTACCATCAAGTCAGGAATGACTGATAGTTGATATTCCAGCAGATTTTCAGAGGCAGTAAATCATACATGAAGAGATTGCCCATCTTTCCTGTGCAGAAAGCAGCTTGTGGGTTTGACCTAAGTGGCTTTGTGTTGAGAATCTTATGCTTATTATGAATTCTGCTATTTAAGAGCATCAAAAAATATTGGTGGAAATACACAAACTTGTAAGAACCTTCTATAACATTAAGATAATAACATTTTATAACTCATATTTTCTGAAATATATCTTTATCTCTCTATCTATCTATTTATCATCTATCTATTGAGAAGAGAGAGATTGGAGGAAGACTCACCAATAGCTTGCATTATACAGATGGCACAACTTTGGTTGCTGAAACTGAGAAGGACTTGAAGTGTTTGCTGCAAGAGATCAGGGACTATAGTCTCCAATATAGATTTCATCTCAACATATGGAAATCAAAGATTCTCACCACTGGAGAAATTGGCAACATCACAATAGATGGAAAAAAGACTGAGATTGTTAACAATTTAATCTTGCTCAGATCTATAATCAACATTCTTGACATCAGAAGTGTACAATTGGATGAGTCTGCTGTCAGGGACATTTCCTGAATACTGAAGAGCAATGATGTCAGTCTGGAGACTTAGGTACACCTGAGTATGGCTATGGTCATTACAATTAATTGTTGTGCATCAGAGAGCTGGGCAATAACAAAGAATGACAGAAGAATTAATGTTTTCGAGCTATAGTGTTTGAGAAGTTTACTGAACATAAATAGACTGCCAAAAAAAAAAAACAAATAGGTCAGTCTTGGAGAGGGTAAAACCAAGTTTCTCCTTGGAAGCAAGGATTTGGAAGGGCATTTTTCACTTATTTAAGGTATGTTGCCAGGAGGACCAACCTCTAGAGAAAGACATTATGCTTAGAAGGATAGAGGGTCAGCATAGAAGAGGAAGACCCTGGATCAAATGGATTGGCACAGTGATTGTGTTCATGGAGACAAGTGTATTGGAGACAGTGAGATTCATGATAGGACCAGGATCAAAGCTATTATTGTAAGATTGCTATGAATCATACTTGACCTGATGGCATATAACAACAACAACAGCAGCAGCAAAAACAGCAACAAAATTTATATATTCTTAACCAACATGCCTCTGGAAATTCTATGAACTTCTATAAATTATGATAGTTACAGAAAGGCTTCAGACCTTTTGTTCAGAGGGTCACTATGAGTCATGCTCAACTTGACGTCAGTCAACAACAATTATAGATAAATAAATTATATCTAGAGAGAGTATATATATATAAATTATATATATAGAATGTATATAAATATATATATATATATATTAAGAGAGAGGGAGGGAGAGAGAGAATCAATTAGATGTGTTGTTATATTTGGTCCAGTCAACTATAACTCATTGTAACTTCATGAACATGAAATTGAAATCTTGCCTTGTCCTGCACCCTTGTCACGATCTACACTTTCTTCAAATCCATTATCTTGTGCTTTAAAGGTAGGATACAGTGGAATCTCTGCTGGCCTTATGAGTAAAAGGTTTTGCTGCCAAGCCAAAGGCCAAGTGGCTCAAATCCACAAACTTTCTTTGGAGAAAGATGGACAATCTCTTCACATGTGGTTTCCAGCCTCTGAAACCCAACAGAGGGGTCATCTATAAGTCGAGTCAGTTCAGATTCGACATCAATGATTAATAAAAGTAACAAGTATGCAAATGATTAATATGATTGGCTGTGAAAGGAAAGGATTCATGAAGAGATTACTTAGAGGAAATATCTGCTAATCCACTTCCAAATAGCCATTGAGCTATCTGTGCAATTATGTCCTACACTGATTATCATGGAGTTGCCACATGTCTGAATCAATTCAATAGTAATTGATTTGTGTGTGTGTGTGTGTGTGTGTGTGTGTGTGTGTAACTATTCGATATAAGTTCAGACTCTGGAAAGCAGTGAGTAGATCTAAATTCCTCCCTTATTATTCAGCTGTTGTAGAGCCTTACATTACTTAAACTCTCTTATATCACTTTTCTCATGTATGAAGCCAGGATAATAATAGTTCCTTCTTCACTGTAATGTATTTAATGTCTTACTGTTTGTAGAGCACTTATAACAATGTATGCCTTTTCATAAGCATTTTCTAATTGTTTGTTAAAGAAAACAAATGGCTTTGGAGAAAGGATTTAACATTTTGTTGGCAGATGTGCTTGGTGTACATAATATTATTTCAGTCATTCTTATGAATCTTAACGAATTCTGGTATCCTCAGAAGCAATCACTTAGAATAAACAATTTGTCCTTGCTTTGTATCTCAACCAACACTAGATTGTGGTTCCCTTGGGAATGCACACGTTTCTTACTTCACACTTTAAGGCCTGAGTCTCGTATTGTGTCTAGCACGTGGATGGCATTCAACAAACATCTGTTTCAATCAATTTCATATTGTTGTAGGAGGTGACAATTTATAATGAAGAAAAGAAGGAGAAATTGTCCTTTTAAATAGAGTTTGTTTGGGCCACAGCTGCTTGCAGGGTAGAAAAGCTTGGTATCTTTTTGTTTCATTACATCACCCAGCCAATTAATCAACACTTGAATGAATCCCAAGATAGACCCTTCATTTTGTCTACTTATTAACTTTCATTATGGGCAATAGCTAAAGTGTAATTGTTAACAGGATGGATTATGCCGTAAACTTTTTTCCTATTACACTATTCCTTCACAAACTCCCTTATTAAATTGTACCTAGGGTGATATATTATGTTAAGAAGGTTTAAAACATAAGGTGACAATGACCTTCCCTTTAATTAACTATGATGGAAACAAAGGTGAGAACAATGATGATGACGCTTGGCTGAAAACCATAAATCACCTTCCACACTTGGAGACAGGACACAGCTACAAAAATAACCTTCTGATTCACAGGTTAAGTGGGTGTTCCAATGTGCTGCCTCGACATTATTTATTTACACATAACTCTATTGACTCAAGGAACAGAAGAGGGTGCTGGCGAAGCTTAGAAATGAAAGCCCAATGCGACCTGCTAAATTCATATTTTAGAATATACTTGTTAGGAAATTACTAAGTTTGGTCTCCTTTTGCATTGTTAAGGTATAATTTGCAAATAATAAAATTAATAGATCCCATGTTTCTGAGACAATAAGATTTGACAAATACAGACATAAATGTTTGTTGTTATTGTTGTTGTGTACCATCAAGTCAAACCAACTCAGAGTTCACCCTCCTAAGTAGGAGATTGCCCATCTTTCTCTTATGTGGATTTACAAGGCATGCCTTAAGATTGGCAGTGCAACTTTTTACCACCTGGCTGCTGGAACTCCCTTACATAGGTGTTAATACAGCCCAACATAGCATACTTTCCCTTCATTGCCAAGATACTTCCTTATCGATTCATGATCAATCAATCAATCCTCATTTGAAATACAACTGTTTTGATTTCTACCAGCCTATATTGGTTTTTGTTGTATCGAGATTCCACATAAATTGAAACATGCATTGACTATTTTCGAATGATGTATAATATCTTTCTTTTAAATGAAATCGCTGTTGTTAATTGTCATGGAGTAGATTCTGACTCATGAGAACAGTAGAAGGACATATTAACTGGGCCTGCATCATCTTCAGGAATTTGCTAGATTGAGTCTACCTTATAGTCACTACACCAATCCCTCTCATTGAGGTTTTCCTTAAGGTTCTATTGTAGCTGTTGTTTCTGACCTTCTACTTCACCAAATTTGGTGTCTGTGACCTTGTCTAGTGATTTACCTCTCCTGATGGTCTATCAAATTGAGATAGACCAAGTCTTATCATCCTCTCTTCTAAGAAGCATTCTAGTTGGGTTTGTTTTTAAATGAAAGAGGCCATATGACATTTTCATCGTTCTTTGTTATGGTTTTGTTGCTGTTATGTGCTGTAGAGTCACTTGCAACTCATAGCAACCCTATGTACAAGAGCCCTAAACCCTTCTCTATTCTGTGCCAACCTCACTGTCTCTGACACATCTGCTCCCACTACCCCAATCACAGAATTGATCCATCTCAGGTCTTGCTTTCCTGCGCTGTCCCTCCACTCTCCCAAACATGATGTCCCTCTCCAAGGACTTGTCTCTCCTTGCAACACGCCCAAAGTATGTGAGACAAAATTTCAGAATCCTTGCCTCCAATGAGTATCCCAGTTTCAACCGCTCTAGGAAGAATCTGTTTGTTCTCCTAGCAGTCCATAGTATATTGAACACTCTTCTCCAGCACCACAGCTCAAATGCATTGATTTTCTTTCTATTATCCCTAGTCACTATCCAGCTCTCTGATGCATAGCACACAATTGCAAAGACAATGTCCTGGATCAGGCACACCTTAGTTTCAGCCTGACGTCATTGCTCCTCAGTACTCTTGAGAAGTCTCCCACAGCTGATTTTCCCAATGTAGTTTGTCTTTTGATTTCCTGGCTGCTGGTACCAAGAATGTTGATCGTGGAACCAGGCAAAACTAAAACTATTAACAATTTCAATCTCTTCACTATCTATAATAATGCTGCCATTGACTCTGTGGTGAGAACCTTTGTTTTCTTGATATTGAGCTCCAAGCCATATTGAAGGCTGCAGTCTTTGACCTCTTGCAGCAAGTGTTTCGGGTCTTACTCAGTTTTAGCAAGCAAGTTGTGTCATCTGCATAATGCAGGTTGTTGATGAATCTT
This sequence comes from Elephantulus edwardii, assembly GCF_000299155.1. Lineage (NCBI taxonomy): Eukaryota > Metazoa > Chordata > Mammalia > Macroscelidea > Macroscelididae > Elephantulus > Elephantulus edwardii. Next base: position 353,911 of record NW_006399875.1, read on the forward strand.
CTTCCAATCTTGAAGCCACATTCCTCCTCGTACAGCCCAGCCTCCCGGATGATCTGTTCTGCATACAGATTGAAAAGATACGGAGACAGAATACACCCCAAGCAGACATCCTTTCCAATTTTTAACCATTGCATGTGTTTAAGTATCATCTATTTTAGGGTTTTTTGTTTAAGACTTATCTCAGATGGTAACCAGATTCATACAATATTGAACAGATTCAAAACTTCAGGATATGACTCTAATCTCAGACAGCTACGCACCTGTGTATTTATATACCAAATAATGTATCAGAAGAAACCATCGCTGGAGTAACTTCTGTTGAATACCCTGGTAATCTCATTCTTACTGGTTCCTACCTCATCCTCAAGTTCTCCCTTTCAGCTCACCTGTTTCCCTGCTTAGCTAAGTCAGACATTTTAGTTCAACCAGCTATATACCTAGCAAGTCTCAGGCCAAAAGATTTACTTGATGAAAATTAAGACTTACATAATGTTTTAAAATTCAGAAAAAGATATAACCAGTGACTGATCCACTGTTCATAGGGTCACTATGAGTCATTCTTGACTCTATGTCACATAATAATAATAATAATAAAAAGAAGTAATCATCAAGTCAAAAGCAACCCATAGCTTACCCTCCAGTGGGTTTTTAGATGCAACAAATCACATAGGAGTAGACTGCCAATCTTTCTTCCATGAAATAGCTGATAGATTTGAATTTCAAACTTCTGTGTTGACAGAGTACAATTCCTTACGACAGTTATTCCAAATAAGATTAGATTCAGTTGATAGATGAGCCTCTTCTCTGAATTTCATGTCTAGTCTCCAACAAACAAGCCTTCAAGAGCAATTTCCTTCACAGTGTGTCCGTAGACAGAAATCTAGGCCTGATGTGTGAGAATGGGTACAAAAAAGAAGGAGTTCAGTACACATACTCAGTGTTTGTTGGAAGAAAGATAGAGTCAGCACTATCGGAAGGAGATAAGGGACACAGGATAGGTGAGACGTGATAAAATAACTATCATTGTTATTGTTTTTATATGCCATCCAGTCAACTATGACTCATCACAATCTTATGAACAAAAGCTCTGAACCTTGCTCTGTCCTAAGCCAACCTTAATGTCTTTGAAACAACTGCCTCCAGTGCAAAAATCATTGTATCAACCCATCTCATCCGGGGTCTTCCTGTCCTGCACTAGTGACCCTCCACTCTCCTAAGCACGATGTCCTTCTCCAAGGACAGGTTTCTCCTGACAACATGTCCAAAGTACAAGAGATGAAATTTCAAAACCTTTGCTTCTAAGCAGTAACTTAGGTTCACCATCTCCAAGAAAGACCTTTTTGTTCTCTTGGCAGTCTGTGGTACATTCAATACTCTTCTCCAGCACCACAACTCAAAGATATTGGTTCTTTTCCTAACATTTTTACTCATCATCCACCTCTCAGATGAATAGCAAGCAAAAGAAGACCATGGCCATTATCAGGTGTGCCTTATTCTCTAGAAAGACGTCAACAATGCATTGACAGAGAACTGCCAGAAATACAATCGGGGTTTAGAAGAGGCCTTAGCACTAAGAATGTCATGACCAATAACAGATGAATCTTGGCAAAAGCAGAGAGTACCAGAACTATGTCTGTTTGTGTTTTATTGACAATGCAACGAGATTAGCTGTGTGGATAACAACAAATTGTGACTAACATTAAGAATGATGAGAATTCCAGATCATTTGCTTTTGTTTACACAAGACCTATACCTAAACCAGGAAGCTACTATACAAACAGATCAAGAAAACACCTACATGGTTGAAAATCAAGAAAGGAGTGTTTCAGGAGTGCACCGTATTTTCATAACTATTCAATCTAAATGCAGAAGAGATCATCATAGAGGCTGGACTTTTTGAGGAGGAATGTTGCATTAAGACTGGAAGAAGACTCATCAACAACTTATGCAGATGATACAACCTTACTCATCAAAACTGAGGAGGACTTGAAATATTTGTTGCACAAGGTCAAGGACTGCTGTGTCTGTGGATTGTATCTCAGCATCAAGTGAACAAAGATTCTCACCATCTCACCAATGGACAGCAGCATCATGATAGACGGAGAAAAGATTGAGATTGTTAACAATTTCATCTTGCTTGGATTCACAATCAACACTTTTAGCACCAGTTGTAGGGAAATCAAAAGATGAGTTATTTCAGGAGAGAATGCCGTCAGGGACCTCTCCAGAGAACTGTACTGCTAAAACCACCATATCATTCCAACTTCCATACCAGATAGATTTTTCTATATTATATAAAGGAAATTCAGGCATTTCAGTCTCACTATGGTCAAATAAGTGAGTCAATATCTTTGTAAGTCCTCAAGTTGGACACTGGATACAATGAATCTTGCTTAATGCATCCATATCAATAAATTTGGTCTGACTTAGTTTCATGTTCTTTCCATCAGTATGTCACCTCTTAATTTCACAATTTTATGGTTGTGAAAGTTCTAGAGTTCTTATCGTAGTAATGGTCACAGAAAGCAGTACAGATTTCCCGAGCTACTCAGAGTGTGTGGTCAGGCAAACAAAGTTCTGGGCTGAGGGAACAGGGAAGTAATTTAACTGACCACTGCCTGTGTTCTGATAAAATTAAGCATTTTTAAGTGTGAGGAAAGATTTCTTCTGGTAATCTTGTTTTATATTCTAAAATTCCCATTTGGTACTCAGGAACACATTTGTGTGTGTGTGTGTGTGTGTGTGTGTGTGTAGTGTCACCCAGTTGATGACTGTGATTCATTAGTGACCCTTTGACTAAAATGTCTGAACCTTGTCCTGCCCTGCACCTGTATCAGCTGTTGCTCATGCCCATGGTTACCATAATTGCTGTGTCAGCCCATGGGGTTTGGTGTTTGGTTTTTGTTTTGTTTTGTTTTAATTGTCTATTGGAGCATTTCTTAAGCTCAAGAAATTGAAAAACAAATTCAAACCTCGAGTTGCTATAATCACAGATGCTTTAGGCAGAATATTAAATGATCCAGGAAGTCTTGAAAAAAGATGGAAAGAATATACCGAGTAACTGTATCGAAAGGAATTGGCAGACGCAGAAGAATTTAATGAAACAAGATATGAACAAGAGCCTATGGTGATGAAGGAAGAAGTTCAAGCTGCTTTGAAGGAAACAGCAAAAAAATAAGGCCCCAGGAATAGATGGTATACCAATTGAAGTATTTCAGATAATAGATGTTGCCCTGGATGTGCTCACCAAGCTGTGTCAAGAAATCTGGAGAACAACCACTTGGCCAACTGATTGGAAGAGATCTATATTTGTTACTATCCCAAGGAAAGGTGACCCAACAGAGTGTAGAAATTATAGAATAATCTCATTGATTTCACATGCAAGCAAGATTCTTCTGAAGATTATCCAAAAACGACTGAAACAGCACATCAACAGAGAATTGCCAGAAGTCCAGGCTGGGTTTAGAAGGGGTCTTGGTAAAAGGGACATGGTAGCTAATGATAGGTTGATCTTGGCTGAAAGCAGGGAGTACCAGAGGAATGTCTATCTGTGCTTCATTGATTATGCAAAGGTGTTTGACTGTGTGGATCATAACAAACTGTGGCTGAATCTGAGAAGAATGGGAATCCTAGAACACTTGATTGTGCTAATCTGAAACCTACACTTGGACTAAGAGGCAGTCGTCAGAACAGAGCAAGGGAATACTGCATGGTTCAAAATTGGGAAGAACATACGACAGGGATGTGTTCTGTCTCCATACCTTTTCAGCCTGTATGCAGAATAGATCATCTGGGAGGCTGGGCTCTATGAGGAGAAATGTGGCATCAGGATTGGTGGAAGATCTATCAACAATCTGAGTTATGCAGATGACAACCCTGCTTGCTGAAACTGAGGAGGACCTGAAACACTTGCTGTAGAGGATCAAGGACTGCAGGCTTCAATATGGATTGAGGCTCAATGTCAAGAAGACAAAGATTCTCACCACTGGACCAATTGGCAGCATCAGGATGGATGGTGAAGAGATTGAGATTGTTCAAAGCTTTAGTCTGATTGGCTCCACAATCAATACGCTTGGCACCAGCAGCCAGGAAATGAAAAGATGAATTGTGATGGGAAAGTCTGCTGTTAGGGACCTCTCTAAAGTACTGAAGAGCAATGGTGTCTCTGTGGAGACTAAGGTGTGTCTGATACAGGCCATGGTCTTTGCAATAACTTGTTATGCATCAGAGAGTTAGACAATGACTAGGGAGGATGGTAGGAGAATTGATGCCTTTGAGCTTTGGTGTTGGAGAAGAGTATTGAGGGTGCCTTGGAGTGCCAAGAAAACAAACAGATTCATCCTGGAGAGGGTTAAACCAGGCTACTCCTTGGAGGCAAGGATTCTGGGGCTTCATCTGACATACTTTGGTCATGTTGTAAGGAGATCGGTCCTTGGAGAAGGACATCATGCTTGGGAGGGTGGAAGGCAGGCACAGGAGGAAAAGACCCTCTACGAGGTGTATTGATTCGGTGATTGGGGTAATTGCGATTGGTGTGTTGGAGACAGTGAGATTGGCACAGGACAGAGCAGAGTTTAGGGCTGTTGTACATAGGGTCGCTATGAGTCACAAGTGACTCAAAGACAAAAAATAACAACAACAATTGGGTTGTATACAAAATTTGTATACAGCATGTTTCATTCATATACATTGTGCTTCACACATTCCTTCATTAACATTGTTTTCCATACCATCAATTCTATATTAATCACCGATTACATCTCAGGCAAGCGTCTCCTAATGAAAGTTTACAGAATACATCAGAACCTTCACAACAAAAAGACTCAATCACAAAATGGACAGAAGGCACAGACAGACTTTTTTAATTAATGATTTTTAATACAACATATATATGTATATTTATAGTGTATTCTTGTCAATTAACTTTTGCCCATTCATTCATTGTTGCACATTTTCTTTGAAAAGAGAAAATTATTTTATTGTGATATAATCCCTCCAAATCTACAAACCACTTTACTATGCATTTCTTTTTCTGTAATATTGTCATGACAATAATACCTAATCCTATATTCCTCCAGGAGCCAGGCAAGCCAGGTTTGGCCTATGGTTTAAGGCGGCAGCAGAGGGCTTCAAGCCCAGAAGGTGAAGAGGCGAGAGACCACGGCCATGTTCTTCCACCTTTGCTCCGCCCAGGGTTGCTATGGCCCAGTTGCTAGAGAGAGCATGGTGCTGTTTGGGCGGGTGTTGTGGTAATTTTCAGACGCGAAGGACTACTCTGCCTCCAGGAGCCAGGCAAGCCAGGCTCCCCGATTAAAACAAGGTTGGAAGGAGGAGTGGCATCCACTTCCATAATAGCTTGCCTCAGGAAACCCTATGGACCTGGAGAGAGGATGAAAGGCACCCAAGCGTTGAGGACTCTCCTTCACAGGGTCGCTATGAGTCGCCTGCTGCTCCACGGCACTTAACAACAACAACAACATATTCCTTTTAAACAGTTCTCTCCCTCATCGGTTTCAATGCTGTGTACTTTATTTATCCCTTCTTTTCATACTTTTTACAGAAGAAGACATTCAGATGGCCAACACACATATTGAAGAAATGCTCAAAATCACTAGAATATGAGATGCAAATAAAACACATAGTCAGATACATCTTAAAGCAGCAATGGCTAAGTTTAACAGGACAGTCAGCAGTAAGTGTTGGAGAGGATGTGGAGAGATTGGAACTTTCATACACTGTTGGTGGGATTGTGAAATGGTACAACCACTTTGGGAGTCGGGTTAGCATTTCCTCAAATAGCTGAGCGTAGAAATGCCATATGACCTAGCCAGTCCACTGCAAGAAATATGCCTTGAGAAAAAGTAGAACTGAAACAACTTAATGGGGTCCTGCCCAGTTAGATGGAACAGTTCTGCCGAGAGAAGGGACAAGGATTAAATGAAGATGCAGAGAGGCTACTGCTGATGGTGAATAGCATTTTTTTATTTTTCAGAAAAAGCCTATCTAGGTTTTAGTAACACATCTGCTGTAACAATCACATTATCTCTTTCCGGCCCAAGATGTTGACTATCTGGTCAAACATTAACTCTCATAGACCTCAGCACAATACAAAGATGTTTTCCAGAATACTGTATTGTGTGCTCTAAGGAACAAATTATTTCGGTTGATATGGACACTACATTCTTTAAGGTTAAAGACATTAGATCATTCTTATTTTTTAACATCCTACTTCCTTGAGTTGTTTACTGCCAAGCAGATACTTTAGCCAAGATGGAGTTAATCTTGCTGGCCTTATAGTACAGGACTAATCTTGCTTTACAAGTTAGCCATACGCTGACAATAAATAATGAGTTGTATACTGATGTTCGTTGCAGCATTGTTCATAGCACCAAGGGCAGGGAAATAGCTCAAATGTTCATCAGTCCCTTGTTTTGAGGATCTACTTTTCTTTCTCTAATCTTCTGACTTTCCCAGAATGATGTTTGCATCCAAATAATGGCCCCTCCTGACCACATAGTCAAAGGATGTGAATGCCGTCATCCTATTTTCCTCTACCTAGCACCTTGTTTGCACAGCCTCTGAGACAGATTTGTTTGTTTGTTCTTTTGGCAGTCTATGGAGTAGTCTCATCTCCTACCACAATTCAAAGCCTTGAATTTTCTTCTGTCATCCTTAATCATTTTCCAACTTTCAGATGCCTAAGAAGTAAATCAAAAGACTAACAGTGGTCAAAACAAAGGGAAGAAATGAAGAAGTATAGAGAAGAGTAGGATATTTCAAATCACTCCTTAAAAAGACAAATCAAAATGTTATAAAGATATGTGTAAAGAGCCGGACTCAGTAAAACAAAAGAAAAGAACACATGCTGCATTTCTCTAGTTTGAAACACTGAAAAACAAATCTAGAGCTTGAGATGCAAAGCTGAAGGACTCTATGGAAAAAATATTGAATAATACAAGAAGTTCTGAAGGAAAATGGACAGAATACACAGAATCACTGTTCCAAAATAATTGATCTACACAGAACTATTTCAGGAAGTTACATATGTTCAAGAACCAATGATAATAAAGGAAGAATTTAAGGTGCACTCGAGATTCAGGCAAAAGAAAAAAGGGCGAGAAAACAAAGTTCCAGGAACACACTGATTATATTTTTATTTAACTCAAGTATGTTCCATTTTATGATGTCTCCATGTGACGAGGGATTAGAGGAAAAATTCTTTCTGAACACATATAGAGATTTTCCCAAGTTACAGCACAGTAAAAAAAAAAGTACTCATCGATATCCATGTGGCATATTATCTTCAACAGCCAACTCAGAGCTTTTTCCTTCTAACATTTAACTATAGAGGAAAGTCACATAAATAATTGATCTTCAAGCCCGTATTCTATGCTTTAGAACCCTGCTATTCATGCACATTTAAATCAAAGTCAGTTAATGCAATACGTTTCATGGATATGGCCACGTATTCTCATTTATGTATTCCCACCCTGCAGGAATGGGGAACATCAACATTAGGTTTTTATATTTGAAGAGTCCTCCATCAGAGTTTTTCTTATCCCTATAATTATATTTTTTGTTCTTATATTTTTATTCTTGTCTGGAGAACACACATAGAAAATACAATACACATGGAGAAACAAATCAGAAGAGGAACCAAAGAACACAAACTCTGTAGAAAAAATAAGGTTTCAGATTCAACCTTCCAGCGTGTCCTGTGTGACAATGTGGGAGGCTAAGGAGGGGTTTCGGGAGAGATCTTTGGAAGAACTTTACTGGAGATAGGAGAAAGGCTGTTTGAGAGCTGCTTTGGGGTGCTATGGACCACAGTAGCATAGTTGTGAAATAGGAAAACATGAGTAACAGAGAACACTCCATTGGTCTATTGCCAGGTATGCCTCTGAAGTCTCTGTAGTGTGGAGGGCAAGAGTGAGTGTCTTCAGTGTTCAGGGAAAGTTAGTTTGTTAAGTGATTGTATGTGTGTGTGTATGTACACAGTGAGGTAGGAAGAAAGAAGGTATACATTGTGGAGGAAGAACATTTCTTTCATGCTATAATGATCCATTGTATCTACAAGAAAGTCCATAATCCCTAAATATTGACATAAAAATTAGACTTCTAACCAGATAGACATATGAACAGGCACACCTCCTTTTACTGCTCACTTTTCTGTGCTTCACCAATATAGCATTTGTGTAACATTCAAAATTTTTCCCAACAGAATGAAAAGAAAACCTACCCACTGGGAACAAACATTTGGCAAAACCATCTCAGACAGAGTATTATAATGAAAATTTATAGAATACTCCTGGGCCTCCACAAGAAAAAGATGGATAACCCAATTACAAAATGAGCAAAAAGCATGGAAAGAATTTTCACAGAGGAAGATATTCAAATGGCAAACAGACACTTGAATAAATGCTTAAAATCACTGGCAATAAGAGAGATGAGAATCAAAACTACAATGAGATATCATCTCACTCCAGTAACAGTGGCACAGTTTAACAAGACAGGAAGTAATACATGTTGGAAAGGATGCAACGAGATAGGAACGCTTACACATTGTTGGTGAGATTGTAAAATGGTGCAACCACTCTAGAAGGCAGTTTGCTGCTTCCTCGAAAAGCTGAACATAGAAATTATGTATGACTCAGCTAGTCCACTGGTTGGTACTACTCATTTTATAGTCTGGATATATATATACACTTGCTTGTTTGTGTGACATCCACTTCCTAAATAACATGCCTCCAGAAACTCTATGAACTTTGATAAATGTTGATAGTTGTAGAGGGGCTTCAACCCTTTTGTTCGTAAGGTTGCTATGAGTTGTGCTTGACTCGAAAGTAATCAACAACAACATTTGTTAATAGTTTGGTCTTATGAGTACACTACTTTTCTGTCAGTTGCTGAACTGAATTAGCTTACTGATTATTGTTACACTGGAAGCTGTATAATCAGAATTTAAATGTTAGTGAATATATGCAGGTAACCGTGAAGGTTTCAGATAGAAAAAGACTAAGAACGACAGGCAAATCACTTCTGAAATAACCGGCTTCTGAACAACTTATGAGCAACAGAAGGACACTGTTAGACATAACACTAGAGGTGGAGTGAAAGATTTTAACAATGAGGACAGACAGATGCAATCATCTATTAATAATTGTTAAGATGTGTGCAAAGCATGAATATAATATAATTGAAAGTTATAAAATACAATGGAACACATAAAATTAAGTGTAGTAGACATTAATGAGCTGAGATGGATTGCCATTCACCATTTAGAATTTAAAAAAAATATACGATCTATTATGATGAGAAAGGAAGATAAAAGAATGGTGTTGCATTCATAGTTGAAAAAGGCCATTGCAAGATTTACCTTGAAGTACAATGCTGACAGTGATAGAATATTATCCATAAGTGTGCGTGGAAGAATTGCGAAGACAACAGTTCTTCAAATATACAATCTAAAAGCTAAAGACAAAGATGAAGAAATTGAGGAATTCTCCCAAAATTTACTGTCTGAAATTGGCCAGATATTCAGGTTTGTTGTTGCTGTTATGTGCCATCAAGTCTCTTATGGCTTATAGCGACCCTATGTACAACAGCCCTAAGCCCTGTTCTATCCCCTGCCAATCTTATTGTCCCTGACACGCCTGTCGCTATTACCCCAGTGACGGAATCAATCCATCTCATCAAGGGTTTTCCTCTCCTACACTGCTCCTTCACCTGCAAGAATGACAGCCCTCTCCAAAGACTGGTACCTCCTTGCAGTCTATCCAAAGTATGTCAAAGGGAGCTCTGGTGGCCTAGTGGCAAGGAGCTGCAACTACACTCCCAGAGGCACACGGTTTGAATCCACCAGATTCTCTGCCGGGAAAAGGAGGGACAATCTCCTCCTGTACCAGTCAGATCCAATTTGACGGTACATTCACACAAAAATAGAGGGGAAAAAAAGTATGTCAGACGAAGCTTCAGAATCCATGCCTCCAAGGAGCAGCCCAACTTTACCCTCTGCAGTACGAACTTGTTTGTTCTTCTAGCAGTCCATGGTATATTCAATCTTCTTCTTCAGCACCAAAGCTCAAATGCATCAACTCTCCTATCACACCTAGTCATTTTCCAGCTCTCTGAAGCACAGCAAGTAATGGCAAAGACCATGGATTGTATCAGACACACCTTAGTCTCCAAAGTGATATTGTTGCTCCTCAGTACCTTGGAGAGGTCTCTGACAGTAGACTTTCCCAGTGCAATTCATCTTTCAATTTCCTGGCTGCTGGTAGCAATAGTGTTGATTGTAGAGCCAAGCAAACTGAAGTGTCAACAATCTCAATCACTTCACCATATATCATGATGCTGCCAAATGGCCCAGTGGTGAGAATCTTTGTTTTCTTGAACGTGAGCTTCAATCTGTATTGAAGGCTGCAGTCCTTGACCTTCTGGAATACAAAAGTTTGAAATGAAGTAGGAATAGTGATTGTCAGCAATGATGGACTTAGTGTCAGAAATGAGGCTGGAGACTATTTGAATTTTGTGCTTTCAACAATTTATGATCAATGCCATTTTTAAGAAACACAGATGGTGACTGTACACATGGACCTCTTTTAGGAGGACCGGACACCATTACTGAAAGTTCAGTCTGCACACATGTGGCTTTCTAGTTTAATAATTGAAGAGAAACCTTTGTCCTCTGTCCTGCACGCGGGCTGGGAACTTCGGGTTTTGCAGGCAAGCACAAGCTGATATCTCTTCCTATTAAGAAAACATATTGCTCATCTTGGTCCCCTAACTCCTTTCATGTAAAACAACATCTATCATAAGGAACAGAGTGTGTACCCTCCCTTGCTCGATTGTTTCTATATCTGCTTTTTATGATTCTATGAAAAATGAGAAATTAGATAATAGCAAATATTCCTATAAAAATAAAACTAAAGTTGTTAACACTCTCAATCTCATCACCATCCATCCTGATGCAGCCAATTGGTCCAGTGGTGAGAATCTTTGCCTTCTTGATATTGAGCCTCAATCCATACTGAAGGCCGCAGTCCTTGACGCTCTGCAGCAAGTGCTTCAGGTCCTCCTCAGTTTCAGCAAGCAACTTTAGTCTGCTTGGCTCCACAGTCAACACTCTTGACACCAGCAGGCAGGAAATTAAAAGACATATTGTGATGGGAAAGTCTGCTGTTAGGGACCTCTCCAAAGTTCTGAAGAGCAATGGTGCCACTCTGGAGACTAAGGTACATCTGATACAGGCCATGGTCTTTGCTATCACTTGTTATGCATCAGAGTTGGACAATGCCTAAGGAGGATAGAAGGAGAATTGATGCCTTTGAGCTGTGGTGCTGGAGAAGAGTATTGTGGGTACCATGGACTGCTAAGAAAACAGATTCATCCTGGAGAAGGTTAAATGGTGTGGCTCCTTGGAGGCAAGGATTCTGGGGCTTCGTGTGACATACTTTGTAAGGAGGGACCAGTCCTTGGAGAGGGACATCATGCTTGGGAGGGAAGAGGGATGGCGCAAGAGGGGAAGACCCTCTATGAGGTGGATTGATTTGGTGACTGGGATAATCAGAAGGGTGTGTTGGAGGCAGTGCAATTGGTACAGGATAGAGCAGGATTTAGGGCTGTTGTATATAGAGTCACTATGAGTAGCAAGGGACTCGATCGCACATAACAACAACAAAAACAGCATATGATAAAGAGCCAGTGTTGATGAGGAAAGAAGTTCAAAATACACTAAAGGCATTAGCAAAACATAAGGCCTCAGCAATCAGTGGGTTGCCAACTGATATATATCAACTAATAAATATAGCCCTAGAAGTACTTAGCTGTCTGTGACAGGGAGTTTGGAACACAGCTACTTGGGTAAGTGGCAGAAAGAGATCCATATCTGTTCCCAATTCCAAGAAAAGAGATCTAACAGAATGTGTACATTATCAAACAACACAGTTAAAATCATACAATTGCAAAATATTGGTGAAGATAATCCAAAAATGGCTAGGTCAGTGCATTTGGTAGAGAACTGCTAGTTCAACTGGGCTTAGCTCATGGCATGATTAATTTATGATGTAAGATGTACCGTAGCTGAAAAGTAGAGTATACCAGAAGAATGCCTAAGTAGTGCTTTATTGACTACACAAAATCATTTGACTCTGTGGATCATAAAAAATCATGACTAACATTGAGAGGAATGGAAATTCTAGAACGCGTGGTTATGCTTACATGAAACCTAAACATGATCCAGAGGCTGCTGTGTGAACAGAGCAAGAAAACACTGCAGGGTTTAATATCGAGAAAGGCAAGTGTCAAAGCTGTAGCCTTTCTCCATACCTATTCAATTTGTATGTCAAGCAAATTGTTCAAGAAGGCATAGTTTCTCCTCTTTGTTTTAAAGCAATTCTTGACTCTTTGGTATTATATAGATTATTTTTGTTCCATTTATAAATTACTCTTTGTTAGTATATGCTGTTTCCTCCTTCCTTCTCCCCCAATTCCCCTTCTAAGTCTATTAATTGTCATATATTTGGTCTCATCTCTAATTGTCCATTCCTTTCAGGATTGATGTAGAGGTTGGGGGGAAACTAGAAAAAGAATGGATATATAATGAGCACTGCATATGAACAGATAAGGGAAATAACTATTTGAAAGCAATATATGATCAGACATTATATGTATGACAACAGTACAAAATAAATGCATTGCAAAGTAGACTGAGGAAGGAAATTGTACAGCGATGTTGTTGTTGTGTACCATCAAGTCAGAACCAACACATAGCTCACCTTCTAATGGATTTTCAGAGTCACTTAATCACATAAGAGGAAACTGACCATCCTTCTCCTGCAGAATGGCTGATGGACTTGAACCATGTGCCTTCGGGATTGTAGTACATCTTCTTGCTACTAGGCCACCAGAGTTTTCTATGGAATAATGAATGAATAATAATAATAATACAAACGTCAACTAGAGAGGAAGGGAGGTGAAGGGAGGAAACTATGCAACAATGAATGAATGAAAATTCAACTTTCTGTAAACTTGTTAAAATTACAATTTGAAAAAGTAAAAATCAAAACAAAACAGAGCAAATACAATTAATATTTACCATAATTTGGTTTTATCCACTGTAAAAAGAGCTAGGGCCTTGTGGAGATAGCCGTATCTGATCTTTACCAATACCACAAAGGGTTACTGTCCCCATCATCAGCATCAATAGCATGAAGTCAATTTCCATGACTTCAGGCATTTCTCCCACAATCTTGCACCTCTTTTTACTTATCTCAATATCAATTTTACTGCTGTAATAGGTCAAAAATCTGGTGTGAGATCTCCCAGACTACACAGAACCATACTGGAGGAATAAAAAGTCATAATCCAGGTTAATAGCAGAATTCCGTCAGGACTCCTTTCAAAATGTGCTCACAGGCTTCTCAACACTGAGCCTCATGCCTTAACTCCAGTGTTAAATATCCTTGTTGTTGTTGGTCCTGCCAATATCGGCTCACTACCCACTCCCACTCAGTTGCCCAACAAACTTGGACAAAGCTCTTAGCTCCAGTTAAAATGGTGTAGCAGTTTCAAAGTCCCATTTCACATCAGGTCTCTGGTTTGGCTCTGGCTGCTGCTGTCATAGGTCTAGCTGGAGCTAGAATTTCTGTGCCCGAAGGCACAAGTACATTCTCTTGCAGCTGCTTCTTCTTTACTAGTGGGACAGGTCTAGTCTTTCTGCTGCTGGATTGCTCGATTTAATGGCAAGACTAGCCAATCTTCTTGTGGATTGGTGAGACTAGCCAAACCCTTTGATAGAAAGGTCCCCTATGGATAGGCTAACATACCCTATTCACATATTTCCACTCATCTACATGGCAAAGTCAAACAGTGGTTAGGAAAGTTGTTTTGAAAGATAAACTCCACATCCACACATTCAAATGACTTTGTATAGTCAGTGAAACACAAACAGACATATTTTGGTATTCTCTGCTTTCAGCCAACATCCATTTCACACAGAAGAAGACAGCCCATCATTCCCCAGGGCAGCAGTTGGTAGCTTATCACCAACTTCTTTTGTATTAGCAGTACAGCCTTGTGCTGTTAGAAGCCTTGACAATTGAGTTTTCTATGTATTTTGTTAGCACCTGTTGGGGACATGGTCTCTGGCTACCTTAACTATAGACACACAGTCAACAGCAGTAGGACCAATATAAGGGAAGACTTTCCACGCTATGAGAGATGATGGTGGAGAGATGTTAAAGAGACTATAGCAAGTTTTAGCTAGAGGAATCCTGGAAAGGGAGTCAAAGTTAAAGGCTTTGCTTACTATATGATTGAAGGAAAAATTTACTTGTAACTGCTCTGAAACAAAGTTTCCTAGATGATTGAGGAAACCAGGGGTACATTTGTGCTTCTGAACTGAACCTGGACTATCATTGAGGACTTGTGCCTTATTAATCTGATTTGGAACTGTTGAACTAAACCTGGAATTACATTGTGTGATATTCTTTGTGTTACTCCTCCTCACCCTAAAACTATGAATAATGTCTATGAGTCGGTTTGTAGTAAATATTGGACCCAATGATTGGTAGAAATAGGTGCAAGAGTTTTGGGGTGGCATGTTTTACCAAGTAGCTCTTTGTGTGGTATTTTGGATGTTATTAATGGGAACCCTTTGTGAATCAGGTAGAAGTCAGACTTGGCCATCTCCACATTGTAACTGCTCCTTATAAAGACTCCTTACCCAATAGGCAAACAGAGCACATCTGTTGCCGAAAAGATTGTAGTCTTCAATATGGATAGAAGCTCAACATCAAGAAGAGGTTGTTAACAGTTGCAACTTGCTTGGCTTCTCAATCAAAACTCTTGGCACCAGCAGTCAGAAAATCAAAAGACAAATTTCATTAGGTAATCTTCTGTCAGGGGCAATTCAAGAGTATTGAGAAGCAATGATATCAGTCTAAGATATTATAGATATCTAGATTAAGGTGTGTCTATTCCAGTCCATGGCCTTCGTAATTACTTGCTATGCATCAGAGAACTGGAGAGTGACTAAGATGACAGAAGAAGAATAGATGTCTTTGAGTTGTGGTGTGGAAGAAAAGTCTTGAGCATGCCATGGACTACCAAGAAAACAAATAGGTATGTCTTGGAGAGGGTGAAACCAATTTTCTCCTTAAAGGCTAGGATTTTTTATTTTTTTTATTTCTATTCATTCATTGTTGCACTTTTCTCCCCTCTCAGCCCTCCCCTCTAGTACATTACCCACTTGGAAAAGTAAGAGAAAAATTCTTTCATTGTTTTACAAACCCTCCCCCAGGTTTACACCACCATGTAGACTTCACTCTAGACTCCTGTCATGACAAAAATACCTAATCACATATCCCTTTTAAATAGATTTTTCCCTCATTTGTTTCAATGCTGTATATAATATTGAACCCATCTTTCTCAGTCTCCACCCCCCAACCTCGATATCAGTAGTCCTGTTTTACAACAGTGGCACCATGCAGTATTTGTTCTTTTGTGACTGAGATACTTCACTCAAAATGTCCTCCAGAGTCACCCATTTTGAATATTTCATGAGTTCCTTGTTTTTCAATGCACCATAGTATTCCATTGTATGAATATACCATGCTTCTGTATCCATTCGTTTGTTGATGGGCTCTTAGGTTGTTTCCAATTCCTTGCTATTGTGAACAAAGCCACAATAAACATGGGTGTGCATATATCTGCTTGGATGTCAGTTATGGTCTCTTTGGGGTATATTCCCAGTAGTGGAATTGCTGGGTCAAATGGTATCTCTATTTGTAACTTTTTGAGAAAGCACCATACCTCCTTCCACAGTGGTTATACCATTTTACACTCCGACCAACAGTGAATAAGGGTTCCAGTTTCTCCACAACCTCGCCAGCATTTGTTGCTTGCTGTTCTGTTAAATTTTGCACTTCTGACTGGGGTGAGATAGTATCTCATAGTTGTTTTAATTTGCATCTCTCTTAAAGCTAGGGATTTTGAACATTTCTTCATGTGCTTGTTAGCCATCTGAATGTCAAGGCTAGGATTTTGAATCTCCATCTCAAATACCTTGGGCATGTGGCCAGGAGAGAGCTATCACTAGAGAAGGACATCATGCTCAGAAGGGTGGAGGGACAGCACAGGAAAGAACGACCATGGAGATGGATTGATATAGTAGCTAAGGCAGTGCGGATAGGGGTATCAGAGTTGGTGAAACTTGCTCAGCACAGGGCAAGCTTCAGATTTGCTGTACACAGGGTAACTATGAGTCACGGGCCACTCAACAGCACATAACAACAACAACATGTATATATGTATTGTTGTTATGTGCCAATAAGTCACTTGTGACTCATAGTAACCTTGTGTACAACAGCCTAAACCCTGCTCTATCTTGTGCCAATCACACTGCCTCTGACACAACCATCTCGATTACCCCAGTCACTGAATCAATCCATCTCATAGAGGGTCTTCCCCTCTTGCGCTGTCCCTCACCCTCCCAAGCATGATGTCCCTCTCCAAGGGCCTGTCCCTCCTTACAGCATGTCCAAAGTATGTCAGAAGAAGCCCCAGAATCCTTCCCTCCAAGGAGCAGCCTGGTTTAACCCGCTCTAGGATGAATATGTTTGTTTTCTTGGCAGTCAATACTCTTCTCCAGCACCACAGTTCAAAGGCATCAATTCTCCTTCTGTCCTTCCTAGTCATTGTCTAACTCTCTGATGCATATCAAGTGATTGCAAAAACCATAGCCTGTACCAGACACACCTTAGTCTCCAGAGTGACACCATTGCTCTTCAGTACTTTGAAGAGGTCCCTAACTGCAGACTTTCCCATCACAATATGCCTTTTAATTTCCTTGCTACTGGTGCCAAGAGTGTTGACCATGGAACCAAGCATACTAAAGTGTCTAACAACTCAATCTCTTCACCATTCATCCTGATGCTGCATGTGTGTGTGTGTATATGTATAGATTCTCATCACAGGGCCAATTGGCAGCATCAGTATGGATGGTGAAGAGATTGAGATTGTTCACAGCTTTAGTTTGTTTGGCTCCGCGGTCAATACTCTTGGCTCCAGTAGCCAGGAAATTAAAAGGTGTATTGCCATGGGAAAGTCTGCTGTTAGGGACCTCTCCAAAGTTCTGAAGAGCAATGGTGTTCTCTGGAGACTATGGTGCATCTGATACAGGCCATGGTCTTTGCAATCACTTGTTATACATCAGAGAGTTGAACAATGACCAAGGAGGATAGAAGGAGAATTGATGCCTTTGAGCTATGGTGCTGGAGAAGAGTATTGAGAGTACCACGGACTGCTAGGAAAACAAACAGATTTATCCTGAAAAGGGTTAAACCGTGTGGCTCCTTGGAGACAAGGATTCTGAGGCTCCATCTAACATACTTTGGACATGTTGTGAGAAGAGACCTGTCCTTGGAGAAGGACATTATGCTTGAGAGGGTGGAGGGACAGCGCAAGAGGGGAAGACCCTCTATGAGATGGATTGATTCAGTGACTGGGGTAATTGGGATGGGAGTGTCAGAGACACTGCATTTGGCACAGGACAGAGTAGAGTTTAGGGCTGTTGTGCATAGGGTCACTATGAGTCAGAAGCAACTTGATGTCACATAACAACAACATATATATATGTGTGTGTGTATATATATATATATATGTATTGCACTGCAATGTGCTCAGGCTGTTTGTTCATAAGGTCGCTATGAGTCATCTACGACTCGACGGCATCAAACAACAACAACAACAAATTATATATATATATAATGTATTGCACTGCAATCCCAAAACCATGTGGTTCAAGTACAAGGACACTTTCCTGAGGGAGAAGGATGAGCAATGTCCTCCCATGTAATTAACTGCCTCTGAAAACCTGCTGGAGGGTCAGCTATGGGTAGGTTTCAACTCAACTGTATATAACCACAACAACATGAGTTTGTCTAACCCTCTATGAGGTGGATTAATTCAGTGACTGGGATAATCGGGATGGGTGTGTCAGAGGCAGTGCGATTGGCACAGGATACAGCAGGGTTTAGGGCTGTTGTACATAGGGTCGCTACGAGTCGTAAATGACTCGACGGCACATAACAACAACAACAACAATAAAAATTAGTTTTCGACTGATTGCAGGCTTTGGTGGTAGAGTGTATAACAAGATGTCTGGCTGCTAACCGAGAGCTGTGCAGACAGTCTCCTCTTAAGTAATTAATTGTTTCTGAAAACCTGCTGGAGTGTCACCTATGAGTCAGTCCTGACTCGATGGTTCACATATATGGTATCGTGAGGTACCGTGAAGTTGACAATGACCTACAGATCCCCTCTGTATTAATCCAGTCTTCTCCTCACAGTCTCTGCTCTGTTAAATTCATTATTGCAGCCACTGGGATGATCCAGTGTTTTAGCACACACTCCTACAGATTCAAGGCCCCAACTCGAATCCACTGTGTAGGCCTGGGACTGTGCCTTGGTGAAATACAGCTTTTGTATTCCTCCTGTAGAGTTAACCTGGGCCAGCTCCCCTCCAGGTAGCCACCTGGGCAGGTGGCTTCCCATACTTACTGCCTAGAAAGAAGGCACCATCAAATGCAAATGCTCAGTAAAGTGAAACTGAGAAGTGGATGAGCAAAAGCAGGGATAGAATCTTCAAGTCAGAAGGACAATATGCCTTAAAGTAGATGCTAAAGTGCAGTGATGGAGATTCACAGCATAATTTACCACGCCACAATAATGTCAAATGGCAGAGATAGTTTTAACAAGAATTGTTATGTGTATTGTCATTTTTCCAGAGAAAACATAACTTGAATAGTTAAACTTTTAATTAAGGTAGTGCTTGTTTAGTTAGTGATTGTCAAAGCAAAACCAAAGCCCTTTTAGGTCATATTTTATGCAAATATGCCATGGAAATTTTCATTCACATACACAGACACACACATGCACTCTTTCATCCTCAGGGAGATTTATTTATTTAAGTTTTGTGTATTAGAATCTCTGGTGGCCTCGTGGCTAGATTGAAGATGTAAACTGGAAGTCTGATAGTATCCCAGCCATCGGGACACCAGTCATTTGGTAATATACCAGTCATTCTGGACAGCACGCTGTGGCAGTCAGCTTCCGTAAAGATGGGAGCCATCGGAGCCCTCTGTGAGCAATTCTACGTTATACCTCATAGATGCTGTGAGCAGGGAACTCTGGGAGCTTATTGTTGTTGTTGTTGTGTATGAGCTGGCACTGACCCTTAGCTGACTCTCTAGTGAGTTTTCAAAGATAGTTAATTGCATTGAAGGCCATTGCCCAAAGTTCTCCTGTGGAACAGCTGGTGGATTTGAATGTGTGTTTTGGGGATTGCAACATAGTTTCTTACCACTAGGCCACCAGAGCTTCTTCAAGCAAAGTTATGCAGTTAAAATCCATAAGCATTTTTATAAGAATGAAGGGCAATCTCCTCTCATATCATTAACTGCATCTGGAAAGTTGCTGGAGAGTCAGCTGTGGTTCGGTTCCGACTCAACGGCACACAGCACAATATGACTTGAATTAGTCTTAATGACAGCGGATTGTTTTGTTTGCTTATTTTCTAAGTGCATATAAAATTGCATTTATTTGTTCACCATTCTCCCAAGTAAAAATGCAAACCCCTTGAGCCTGTATGCACATATAGCACTTATTTTGTGTACCTGAATCCATGTGGAAGTTAAAACCACAGCAGAGACTAAAGGAGAAATTTGCTCATGGGCTTTGGATATTTTCGTAACAATTTTTTGCTAATTAAGACATCCAAAATGTGGATAGTCTTGATTATATTACCACAAAAGAATAGCATTTCATGGTCTGATGCTGGCACCTTCTCACACCAGCTCACTCTCCTTCTTACTGGAACAAACTGGTATGAAGAATGGAGAGTCACCTGGGGAAGAGCCAAATGGATTGGACAGAATTTTTAGTCTGAGACTGAGCTGGCTGCTATTACAATATCCTCTTGAGCTTTGGCTAATAAGGCATGACAAATTGAGCCTCTTTGAATACTCCTTGAACTAATAGCGTCATAAAATAATTCCCTTTAATTGTCACCTCCAGCCAGAGAGTCACCAAGTAACTAATGAAAAGAAATTTGTAGCAGGTTTTCCTTGGGCAGCATTTATGGGCGAGTTTTCGCAGGCTTCGACCCAGCCAGTTCTTGAAGTGCAGACTTAGAACTACTATGGGGATTAGAGTCTTTCAAAGTCTGCACCCTCACACACACATACACTGTGTTATGATTAATACTTCCCACTGGAAGCGAGTAGAGGGAGCTCTTGGACTGCTCCAGACCACAGTTCCAAAATGTGCATTTTCTACATTTATATAGAGTCAATAATCCAAATCATAATTTCTATTTTAAAGTTCTTTGAGAGTTTTATTTTCCATACACTTTTTTTTTAATTGGGCATCTTCTGTAAGTTTTTATTAGTATGTTAGTCCAAAGATAAGGATAATTGACTTCAGACCCCTTAAAAAAATAAATAAAATTGAAAGGTAAAAAAGAAATGCTTTTTGGGCAAATCACCAGTATTTACTTCTTCTGCAGGTCTTATTCAGAATATGTTTGAATTTAACAGTTGTCTTGAATCATGCCATTCCAATAATAGTTGGATGATTCAAATACCACATCTGGAGTCTTCTAATATAAGAGATCAAGTGTTCCTTCAGAAATAGTATTTCCATTAAGGAGATGAACAAAAATATCATTCTTTAAGTTCTAGGGTCCTTGAAGATAATTATATTTTTATAATGTAGTAACAAACTGGGATACAATTTCGAAGACACACAGTTTTAATCCCCCAGTTGCTCCAGAGAAGGATGGGCAATCTCCTCTGAAAACATGCTGAAGCATCATCTAGGGGTTGATTCTGACTCCGAAGTACACAACAACAACAACAAATGTAGCTAAGTGGTAAGGAGTTGTGCTGCCAACCCAAAGACACAGAGTTTGAGTCCACTCTCTTTCCCAAAAGAGAAAGTTGGATAATCTCCCCTGTAATTTACTCTCGCTGACAACATGATAACATGCCAGGGTGCCAGCTGTGAGTAGGTTCATACTCGGTGGTATACAGAAACAAAGACCATTTTAGTGGAAATGCAGTACTAACAGTCAACTTTTAATAATATCTAATACAATAAGGAAAGAAAAGAAGATTCTGTGGAAGATCAAGTGGCTGTAAATAATGTCCTTGAACAAGGCAGAATATGGATGGGCATGGCACAGGTTAGGGCCAAGTTCTGACCTGTTGTTTATGAGTTCATTTTAACAATTAAACTACTAAACACGAATGCATAATTCTGGCTTGAGAAGATTAAACATTTAAGGTGCATGTGAACGTTTTTAAGCAGTCACTTTAAAAGCTGTTGCAAAGTAGCATCATCAGATATGAACTTTTCTTCTTATGCAACCTCATCTTCCCTGCTTCTTCTCAAATCACGATTCGTGAATAAAGACACCTCCTCAGGTCAGAGGAGCAGGTGGTTAGTGACCTGCATAAATAACACACAAGTGTGGACAAGTGTGTAAAAAACACCAGCAAGGAATGTTGGGGACTCACGTGCTACTAAAGTTCCTTTAAACAGCAAAGACATTGCTTCCACGGCTAAATATAAAGCCACGTGTGGAAAATCCCACATGGCTCCCAAGGACAGGGGCACTTGGTGTGTGTAGATCTTCCAGCAGGTTTTGCAGTGCACTCCTGATGAATAATTTTGGACCTTTCTGAAGCACATTAATTATTTGAGGTCACTTAAGATTCTGTTACGTACACAGTGGCACCTATTAAAATTCACTACCAGGAAGTAACTGAAGTCTGCTCTTTAAAAAAAAAAAAAGAAAGAAAAAAGATTAATGGTTCTAGTTAGAGTTTTAAGACACTTGAAAGCTGAAAACAATTACTTTTATACAAAGAGGAAGTGTTAAAACCTTGGAGCTCATTTACAGATTCATGGGCAAAGTTTTAGTGGGTTTTCCTTTGTTTACCCATCTAACATGTGGGAATTCTAGAACAAACCTTTGCTCAGCTGAATCAGTTTTCTTATTTAGTCTTTTTTCCCTTCTCATGAAGGCGGGGGACATTGTTTACCTTAATGGAAGAAGCAGGCTTGTTTTAAGGCACTTGCAGATTTAAAATGAAACAAAGTAAAATCCCCTTTTGTCTAGACTCATAGGCTACTGAACATTTTAGGATGTTTTTATGACCTGGAAGTCAAGGGAAAAACAACAAGAAGTTAAAAATAACCATGCTGAAGTACAGTGTGTAAGATTAGAAGCAATGTTAGGTGGGATTTCTTTCTGTTTTCCTGAGTTTGGGAAAAGTAAAAAGAGTAGGCACTAAAGCTGTTCTTTAAGAATACTTTAGAAACTCTACTTACCCAAAAGAAGGCTCACCTGTGGAAAGGAATTTTCTTTTATCTACTGAGAAGTTCAGGGCTGTTAGCCCAGGCAGTGAATAGGCATTCCCGCCTTTTTAGGGTTAACTCAGCTCACGCCGAATGCTCTGGTGGCTGTGAAAATAATTTTTCATTTATCAAAGGCAGAGGCTTAAGTGGTGGATGCTTAATGATAAATATGATTCCTTCATATTAGTTCAATCAATTTTAGTCACAGTTAAGATCAGAAATAAATATAGAGCTGGCTTCCAGTCCTCTGAGGCCGTGTTAATTGCACGTGTTAGTGGCTGAAATAAAAATAATCAGACATAATGGCATTGTAATAAACATGCTGAATCATATTCTCACATTAGCAGTTATTACCCCACTTTCAGATTAAATTGAAGCAATAGATGGCCTGGTGTGCTTTGGGTATTATTTTCCCTGACATGATTAACTACCAGAAACTGTTTCCTACAAGTAGTTAGTAGATGCAGAGCCGGTGACCTGGGAGAGCTGCGCTGGGAACTTGCATCTGAGTTTGTTCTGAAAAAGCCCTCCTCGCAGAACTGCAGCAAATGCAATTCTGCTCCAGAGAAGAGGCGGGTTTTCGACTTCTAAATTGAGCGAGCGTGCAGGGCAGACCATAAATGATGGCTTGTCTTCATCCTCTGTCTCCCTTTTAATTGCTGGATCTATTTCCCCGTGAGCATTCAAAGCACACGATTTTCCACGGTTATGGAAGATTGTCGCTCCCTTACGCCCTCAGATAAACGGCACCGTAGAGAAATAAAGAAGTTAATAGGTCGTTATCTTTATTAACTTCCCTGAGAGTGAAGTTGGGTGAGATTGTAGAGGAGGAATGAGTGCCTCAATTACACACCGAATTCAAGAATTTCCTCACAAGGACAGAGGAGATAAAAGGGAAGGGGGAAAAAAGACTGTGGGATTGACAGTGCTAATGTAAAAATGATAAAGGGCTCAGAAGAGGGTAGGGTTCTGATCCATAGTGTTGCTGGAAGTCATGGTGGATTCGTCGGCACCTAAAACCAACGAACCTTAGGTCTCTGTCTTTTTCTTTGTATGTAGGGTGAGGACAAGGAGCTTATGAGAGGAAAGAATATCAAATTGAACTTGAGCAGATCTTTGGCAGGATGGAAAAGAATGTTGTAACTATGTGTGAGTGTATGTGTGATGTGTGTGTGTGTGTGTGTGCACGTAACATGCATAAATAAAATAGATCGATAGATATAGATACACACAGATACACATCTATGCGTATATGTGTGTATATTGACAAAGACATTCTATGATTTGTAAATGTATGTGGACAATATCCTTTCATAGAAACTTCAGAAAGTATATGTGCAAGGCATATTTCATTTTGTCTTGTTGGCAGTAATAGAAGAAGAATTTTTTGTAGTGTAAAGTCTTCTGATTCTGATTTATTCATTTGAAAATGAAAATGTGATAAAAGGCTAATCAGAAATGTATTGCTCTGTAAACAGCCAGATATTGAATTCTTATTATCTGGATGCATAATTGAAAGAAAGCACACCGCCCTGCTCTCCCTGAAGCCTTCCACAAATGCAGAGTGTTCTGTTATATTATCCACACCAGCTTTTGTGCACTTGCATTTGTGTGTGTAATCAACCAACTTCCTCCTAGTTTTAAGTAACACCTTGACTCCGTTCCTGCTGCAGGTGGAAATTCTGTTGCAAAGTGCATGGACTGAAATACATCTGATATGTGGGAAGACTTTATAATGAGACACTAATGAGCTCTCAGAGTCCAAAGGAAAGAATGTCAGCTAGAAAATGTGGCCAGGGAGGACGTGCTAATGAGAAAGCAGGTCCCCATGGTTCCGTCTCCTTGCTCGTCCCCACAGGACTGCTTTAGGGAAAGGGACTGACTCAGTGTTGGATAGAAATGGGATGAGCTCTCCTAGAACGGAAACAGTGCCCCACCAGCAAAAAAAAAAAAAACAAAACCGCAAAAACAGCAAAGGCAAGCAATGATGAAAACCCCAAACTTTCACCGTTTATCAAATCAACATGTAGATACCTAAAACTTTAGCTTTTCAATCATTTATGGATATGAATTTAAATATGAATATCCTTGGTTTTACTTAAAAGTACTTGCAATTTCCCTAGCCTTCCAAAAGCTGGACATTTGCTTCTAAAGAAGATTGGAACATTTTAGCAGATCTCAACGAGCTCCTCAGATAGAATACTTTGCTTTATTTTAACAGATCTTCTGAATAGATGGTTCACGTTTTTCGTGTTTGAAATAAAGCACTTGTTTAAGTAGCCATTAAGACCAAAAAAAGCACTTTATTTTAGATAAACATATTTTCCCCCTTAATTTCAATGTTCTTCAGCTCATTTGGAAGTAATCAGCCTTTTATTTAAAGGATTACACTGCACCAACTGGTAACTTTAAAAAGATTATACCATTGAATGGACGGGAGGTAAAAAACAAACCATGATGTGCCAGGCACATGAAAAATACATTTATTCTCTGGTTTCTTTTTGCACCGTTTCCTTCAAGTGTCACCAACATTATTTTGTGTCAATGAACATATGCTTCTGGTAGTTAAAACAAGATTGTGTTTGTGACATTGGTTAGCCCTGCTAATGCCAACATTTGAATTGTCCTGAGTGACTGTTCCCCTTCCAGGAAGCACAAAAAAAAAGGGCAGGCAGCCTTTCCCCGCATTCAATGCGTGTCTCACAGACATTCCCTCTTGAGAGGGCTCAGGTCCTCCTCTATTGTTCTCCTGACAAATGGTGAGTGTCCTCGATTTGCAGTGTCTGACCTTGACTAATTAGGAAGTAGTGGTGCAGCTGTCCCTGGGTTCACTAAGTGCCTGAGCCCCATAACGCGGGAGCAACTTCTCCCCGCCACTGGACGACTTCCATTTGAGGACTTCATCACCAAAGAGAATGTAGGCTCTTTGTACCCACCTTTGGCTCCTCAATGCCCTCTGATGCCATATTCTGGCAAATAAATGATATTCATACTGAGCTTGGCTCCTACATGTGTATTTTTCAAATTTCCAAGTGACTTTTAAAGCAAACCAGAAGGGCTTTCTGTAAGAAATAATAAAATCATCTTGCTAAAATTAAACACAACACTTGCAAGTGACTTCTAAAACAGATTAGAAGAGTATTCTGTAAGGCATAATCAAATAATCTTGCTAAAGTTAAGCAAGAATTTAAGCAGGAACACGGGAGAAGAAAACATAAAAACTAACAGGGAAAAATAAAGTTCGAGCGCAGAGGTCACATCATAAGGGTGTGCCTTTACATTTTCAAGTCGTCTGTGAATGGTTTTTAAAAGTGGTGTGATTAGTAGCTGCTGTGATTAATGATACCTGTGCATGTTCTTAAAGTAGAATCAAGATGGCATGAATTTATCACTGTTATTATGTAAATAATAAATGCGCTCTATGCCCCTTAACAATATGTTCAGATGGAATAAATAATTTGAACCCTCCTCCTTTTTATTTTTTTTACAGAAAAAAACATTTAAAATACCATACAATTCTATCCTTATCTTGAGTTGCTCTCCACCTTAATCATCCAACTATCAGTTTTTAAGAAAGCATATTCAAAGGCAATGGAGAAATAATTTCCTTTTCTTGTGGAGAAAAAATACAATGGAGAGAGCATTTTGAAAAGTTAGAAATTAAAAAAGTTATGCTCTCCAAAATCGTAAAATGTGAGAAACCTACAATGGGTTGAAGTAAATAGTTCTAAGTTTAAAGGTGTAGATTATTTGAAAATCAGGTTTTGAGTTATAAGTTGTTTGAGTGTTATAGATCCTTCTTTTTGCTCCTAGTCAAATGAATATGTCTTGGTCACCTCCTGTTTAACGGAGTTCAGGTAACACCAGTGTGAAGAGCACGGCTTGGTTATATCTATCTCGACACTTCTGTGTAGAAAGGATGGGATTGTAAGTCTAATGTAAAATATACGTTCTTTGCAGTGTTGGGTTAAACACCTGCTGAGACAGCTTCTCCAGAAAATAAGAGACATAAGCACTTTTCATCCAATTGTCTTCCCCTAAGAGAAACTAGAATAGAATATTTTGCTCTAAGGAGAAAAAAATAATAAAAAATGAAAATTATGAATTAAAGATTTTTAAAAACTTGTACCTTCAATTTCAAGTAAGAAATGCAATAAGAAGACTTGGACTCTGGACTGGAGTGAGAAATACACTTTTGACTTCTAATAATTTAATTGACAATAATAAGTTTCAAGTAGTTTAAAAATGGGAATTTAATAAAAAGAAAATCCTTCAGGGAGTATCTGTGAATGAGTATAATGAAAGTATTCTCATCAGGAGCAAAAGTAATTTTAGGAAGTATACGTTTAAAAGAGCCATCTAATTTTGTTGAGAGAATAAAATATCTTAAACAGTTTTGAACCCTACTAACAAAAAACCATGAACAGTCACTGCAAATTAGAGCTATTTTAAAATGTGCTAAAAAATGTTAAAATGTAGATATCACTCAATGTTAAACTACATTTCCCACCTTTTTCAGAAGGTAAATATTCCACTCATACGAATTGGGTTTTTAGTTTTTGTGCGTTCTTCATCTATTGTTGCTATTATGCACTGTTGAGCTGGTTGACAGTTGTAGCACACTATGTAAAACAAACCAGAACCCTGACTGATCTTACGCCATCCTCACAACCATTCCTGCTGGAGCCCATTGTTACAGTTTCTGCATCCATCAGTCTCTTGCTGCCTTCTCTTTTCCTGACCCTCAGTTTTCCAAAGGATGGTGTCTTTCTCCTGGGACTGGCCTTTCCGAGTGACACGATCACAGTTCCTAAGACACAGTCTTGCCTTCCTGAGGGACATTCTGGCTACCCTTCTGCACAGGGTGATTTGTTCATCCTCCTGGCAATCCACGGTTTAGTCAATACACTTTGACAACTCCATATTTCAAAGTATCAATTCTTCTTGCTACACAGAATTGAAATATAATATTTAGTGTTAAATCAGAATATGAATTCAGTAGCTTTTGCATTTCTTTTGGAGACGTTTTTGCTCAATTTTGTTAGATAGTGATACTTGCATGATCTAGGTTGGTTTTGCACCTGCTAAAAATAAATTATATCACTGTGCTGTATCATTTCTTGAAATCACACATGGTTGAGAAACATATTTTACTTTGATGTCATCAATGAAATTACATAAAGCTACTTACTCAATGCTTGCATATTATATACATGCACTTTTTACTTTTTCACAATTTAAGGAAGACTTTTCACTGAATTGTTGTTGTTTTTGTTCTTAGTTGCCATAGAGTAAAATATGACTCCTAGCGACCCTATGAACAACAGATCTGAACCTTGTCCCATCCTGTAGCATCTCAGTTTCTGACACACTTTACGTCCTTATCGCATTTGCTGTTTCAATCTGCCTTGTTGAGAGGTTTCCTCTGTTTTGTCAGCCTTCCATTTTCCCAAGCTGATGTCCTGCTCCAGCTAATCCCCTCTCTAGAAATGCCCAATATGTGAGATAAGGCTTCCATCATTTGTGCATCCAAGGAGTACTCTGGCTGCCCTTTCTCCAAGACTTACCTGTTTATTCTTTTAGAAGCCCATGGGATATGCAGCATTCTTCTCCAGCACCACAGTCCAAATGCATTCATTCTTCTTCTTTAGTCAACATCCAGCACTCAGATGCCTAGCAAGTGAGACTGAAAAGTTCATAGCCTGAATCAGGTGTGCTTGTGTGCTTTAGTCTTCAAAATAACATAATTGCTGGTCAATAATTTAGACATGTCCTTGACTGAAGACTTTATTTAACTTAAGAAGTGAATTTTGAGGCTTGTAAATGATAAAATCGTTCCTAGAACTTGTGGGACTAGTTGAAAAGATCATTTTCTACTAGTGGCTCCATGAGAAACCAATGGCAAATCTTCTCCACTGCAATTTGTAGCCTTGAAAATGGAGAGTCAGACAAGAGTAGGTTCCATCTCAATGGCAATGAGCTTAAGATTGAATTTTTGGAGACCATAACTTCCTAAAAACAAGCCTCTGGAAACTCCATGAACTTTGAGAAATAAAGATAGTTATAGAAAAGTGTCAGATTTTTTGTTCATAAGATTTCCATGAGTCGTGCTCCAC
The DNA here is from genome assembly GCF_000299155.1 of Elephantulus edwardii. NCBI lineage: Eukaryota > Metazoa > Chordata > Mammalia > Macroscelidea > Macroscelididae > Elephantulus > Elephantulus edwardii. The sequence continues at coordinate 382,449 of NW_006399875.1, forward strand.
TAGACAGCAATCAACAACAGCAAATATAATTCCAGGAAGAAAAAAAAATCACATACATTTTCTTTGTGACTATAGTGTCAGTGTAGTTAATATAAATATAGTATGCATTATTTTGTATGCTGCATTTTAGAATTTTCTGTTTTTGTTATAATCTGGCATTGTTGGGGGTTTTTGGTGTTGTTGATGCATACTGTTAAGTTGGAATCAATTCAAATCTCACCCTTCAGTGGGTTTTCAGTGACAGTAAATCACATGGGAGGAGATTGCAATAAATTGCACAGAAGGAAATTGCCATCTTTCTCCAATGGAGGTGCTGGTGGATTAGAACCACATACCTCGGCATTACCAGTACAATTCTTTACCACTAAGCCACCAGAGCTCCCAATTTAGCATTACTTGGAACAGGCTGTAATTCAAGTAATGGAACAGGCTGTAATTCATGTCAATATTTATAATAAAAAGAAGTTGCGTCTCCAAGGCCTGGAAGAACATGTAAACAATATATTTATAGGACCCCTTGCCTGGAAGAACATGTAGACAATATATTTATAGGACCCCTTGCCTAGTCAGCTTTTCTACTACAAATAACTGGAAACAGCATGAAGGGGGAAACACAGATAAATGATTTTGGACTACATTGTCAAACTCCTTTCAGTTATTTGTCAGCAATGTGAAGCTTTTGTAAAAGTTGGAATTGTCACCACGCCTGGTTCTACATTTAATATTCAGCCACAAGTTCCAAGAAATTTATAACCTGAGATGTTTCTCTTTAAGACAAACCTTAATGTTATTTTAAACCTGATGATTTTATCTCATGGTTGCTGATATATATTTTTCCATGAATGAGACGAAAGAAATTGTAGACAGCAACTACTGTCTGGAAGAAAGAATCTCTGGTGGCAGGAGAGGTTGAACATTAAGCTGCTAACTGCTGCAATGGGCTCTCCTGTGTCAGGAAGTCTGAGGACAGCACAGGATAGAACAGGATCTGCATCTTTTGTTCACAGGGTCGCTGTGAGTCGTACTTGACTTGACGGCACCTAACAGCAACTTGGAATGTCAGCAATTTGAACCCATCAGCTCTTCTAATGGAAAAAAAAATGAGGCAATGTGCTCTGTTAAGATCGATCCTATGGATGGTCACCATCACTTGGAATCAGCTAACTATAGACTGGGTACTATTTTATTTGTTTGCTTGGGCTGGTAGAATTAATGATTATATGGCTATGCAGGGACTTATGCAAGCCTCAACTCAAATCCATTGTTCTCTTGTTGTTTTGATGTGTAGAGTTCCCTACAGGGTAGGGTAGAACCGTCTCATAGGATTTCCAAGGTGGTAAAGGATTACCCTGCGAAAACATACGAGGTTCGAATCCCCCAGCTGCTCTGTAGGAGGAAGATGCACAAATATTTCCAGTGTGATTTACAGCCTCTGATTTACTGCTCCACCAGAGCACCAGCTATGAGTCGGTTCCATCTCAAAGTTACATAATAACAATGATCTAAATGAGAGAGAGAGAGAGAGAGAGAGCGCACTCTGATAACTTAGTGACAAAGAATGGTCCTTCCAACTCAAAGATGAGTAAATAAAATCCACCAGATGCACCGGAAGAAAGGTGTATACTCGCCTCCCATGTGATTTACGGCCTCTGAAAACCTGCTGGAGGGTCAGCTATAAATCGGTTCTGACTTGAGGGTACAGCACACCATCAACAATCTTCACAGGAGCCAACAGTTACAGTTTACTCCAGAGCACAGTTGATTTGCTTAAACCACATTAATCATTCAGTGAGCAACTGATTGGTTCAGCACCACACCCCCAGGACTCATAGAAGGCACTTCTGAACCACTGCTATGCACTTGATCCCAGCTCACAGGGGCTACCTAGGGAGGGGTGGAAATGCCCCACTCAGTTCCCAAGGCTGTACTCTTTGCAGAGGTCCGTTTAAACCACAGACTCATCTTTCAGTTGTAAGTTAAAAGCTTAACCCTACTCCATGAGGTTTCCTGTAAAACGAACCAAATCCCAGCACACTGTTGACTCAGTTCCAGAGCAGTCCCCCTCAATAGAGTTTCCAAGACAGCAAATCTTTATTAAAAGAGACTGTCACATTCTTCTGTTGTGGAGAGGTTGTTAACATACTATTGAAAACAGACTTTCCTGGGAGGAGACTGCTCATCTTTCTTCTGTTAAAACAGCTGGTAGAGTTAAACTGTGTGCCTTTCGATTGGCAGCTCAGCTCCTTACCACACTAAGCCTCTAGCATTCCTGGGAGAGATTTTTTTGTTTTGTGTCAAGGAATCAGAATTGACCCCTACCTGAACCTCCAGTGGGCTTTCAGAATCAATAAGTCACGTGGGAGGAGAGTGTCCCTCTTTCTCCCACGAACACTTTTTTTTTTTACTTGTTGTGTGCCATCAAATCAGAAATCACATCTGGCTGGCATAGGAGGAGAATGCTCCTCCTTCTTGAGTGAAGCATCTGGTGGATTCGAACTGCATGCCTTTGGAATTGCAGCCACCAGAGCTCCTCAGCTGAACGCTTTCATCATTGTGAGAGTTTAGCCACCAGTAAAGATGAGGAGAAAGAACACTGAGAGAGAGAGAGAGAACATTTAAGAAAAGATGAAAAGAGATTAATACAAAATATTTCTCTGGTATACGGATAATAGGGTAGAATTGAAAACATTTTCTTGAACAAAAGAGAAAACATGATGACTTTTCCAGTTAAATAATTTATGAGTACCTAGGTTTCAAAATCTAAATTGAATCCTCACTAGTGGAGATCCGAGGCGTCCTGGTGGCTTAGTGCTCTGTGTTAGACTGATGAACAAAAGGTTGGCAAAAGGCTGAAAGACCCAATCCACCAGCCACCGCTTCAAGAGAAGGTGTCAAGTCTTTCTTATAAATATTTGCAGCCTCAAAGACCCTTTCGGGGTGTGTCTATGACTCAGAACCAGCTCAAGAGCAGTAAATTTGATTTTGGTTTTAAAAACGTGCACTTGAAGACCTAGAGTTGACTTAAGTGTCAGGACTGAAATGGAAGACAAGGAATTCAAAACCAAGTGCCATCAGTAGCAGCATTTCATTTTCAGATCTGAGGGTGAACTTCTGTAAGAACATTAGTGCTTTCTTCACAGGATTGTTTTGAAACTTTGTATCACGATTTCTCACCACTTAAGGTAAAACATGCTAAAATGACAGAGTTTTTTTAAAAGGTAAGAAAATGAAAACTTCCAGCCTCCCAGCGGTAAATCATGGACTCCCTGTAGATCGGAGACCGTGAGAGGGAATTCTCCGTGTTGTTCTCAGCACCCCCTGACTCTACAGCTCAGCTCTGAGCCTCCAGAAGGCTGTTAGAAACCACCTCTCCTCGAGCTTACGGAAGCTCATGGCCAGTGTATCAGAGGAACCCTTTGCTTCTAGTGATTGTCAATGGCTACTAGCTATGGTCCTTCAGAGGAACATCAACAGCTGAGGTCCCTTGGAGTGGATGCACCCTGTCAGCCTTTTGTTCAGTCCCTAAATTCTTTCTCCTGAGGATCAGCTGGTGAATTCAAACAGTCAACTTTTCGGTTAGCATCTCAGTGCTTCCTCCACTAAGACTGCTTCAAAGTTTGCAAAACAGACTGAAGTGGCTAAGAAGTCAGGAGAGGTGAGATCCAGCCCAAGCCAAATTGGTTTTCATTGAGTCATTTTGACATAAAGTTATAAAACTATTCAAACTGCCCCCCAGGGTTTCTGGTGGCCTTGTCCTTGGGTATTTCACTGCTAACCAAAGGTTACACATCACTTGCTCTAAACCTTTGAGTCCACCAGTGACTCTGTAGCAAAAAAATCACCCATTGTTAATTGTTGTTGTTGATTGTCTTCGAGTCTAGCACGACTCAGTGACCCATGAACAAAAGGCCTGAAGCTTTTATAGAACTATTGACATTTATCAAAGTTCGTAGAGTTTCTGAAGGCATGTTGTTTAGCAAGTGGGTGCCAGTCCTGCTTCCAAACCTGTCATAGTATGTTATTGTTGTTATGTGCCATTGAGTGGCCTGAGATGTATAGCGATCCTGTGTACAGCAGCTCTGAACCCCTCCCTGCCCTGAGCCAGTCTTACCAACTCCGACACTATGGAAATCCCAAGGAGGGTCCCTATGCATCGGAATCACGAAAACAACCTACGTGAAAAGGGCAAGTCCTTGTTCTCCACTCCCTTAGTCTTTAAATGCTCCTCTTTTCCCCTCATCTTTGTGGTTGCACAGTCAACCCTGTGAGCTTCTACCCTTTCTTTACAGCCAGACCCAAGTCAAGTTCACTGCCACCACAGTGACCTTCCGCCAGGCTTCTGAGGCAGCAAATCCTAGCAGGAGCTACTGCTTCTTCTTTCTCCCCTGGAGAGGCTGGTGGATTTAAACCACTTTCCTTTTAGTCAACAACACAACAGGAGGCTCACCATATCACAACGATTTCTTCTTGTGCGTCTCTGGTGTTCTAGTTAGTTGGGAGTTGTCTTGCTAACCCAAAGGTGGGGGATTCCCATCCACCAGCTTCTCTGTGGGAGAAAAATGGGCAGGTCTGTTCCCTTGCTTTTCCAGCTTCTGTAAACCTGCTGGAGGCTCAGCTGTGAGTTGGGTTCAACTAGTCAGACAATAAGCATTGTTTTTGTATTCTCTCAGGGCACAGCTAAACACTTAGCTGACAAGTAAAAGATGGCTGTTGAATTCCACACACAAACACCTATTTGTGTTTGGTTTGTTTTTTTGTTTGTGGGTTGTTTTTTTTCTTTGTTGTTTTTGTTTTTGTTTTGTTTTGTTTGTTTCTTTGTTTGTTTTTAATTAATGGCTTGCCTCCAGAAACTCTATGAACCGTGCTCAGGCCTTTCATTCATAGGGTCGCTATGATTTGTTTGACTCAATGGCACCTAACAATAATAACAATAGCATAGAGAGAGCTACATTGGCCTCGTGGACAGAAAGTTATGCTACCAAGCCCAAGGTGGGTGATTTTAATCTGTGGCCCTCAGGCCTGGTTCAAATTGGTTTTTTGTCAAACATCCTTCTAGGTCTGTGCATTGCTGTACAGAGGTAACTCATGGTTGCTGTGAGCTAAACACTGTGATACTGATGTATCAAATGTGATAATGGTTACCCATGGTGGACAGTGTTTAGTGGAGCTTCCTGATTAAAACAAGCTTGGAAGCAGGAGTGGCATCCACTTCTGAAATGGCTTGCCTCCAAAACTCTATGAACAGTGCTCAGGTCTTACGTTCATAGGGTTGCTATGAGACGTCTATGACTCGTTGGCACCTAACAACAACAACAATTTTTTTTAATGCAACATACACAATTTTTTACAGCATATTCTTTAAAGGAAGACCTGGTGTGCTTCTGAAAGAGCAAAGCCACAAAGTCTTAAAAAGCACAGTCTACCTTGTCACCCATGGGGTCGTCAAATGTGGGAATTGAGTAAGCCTTTATTCGTTTGGTTTGGATTGATACTCCTGCCTCCTGCTCGAGAAGCGCCGGGTCCCCTTCTGAGTTCCTCACACATGCTCCAGCCCACGCTCTCTAGTAGAGAAGTAAAGCTGGCCGAGCGTCTGGGCTCACCAGCATGACCACGAGGGAAGAAGCAACTGTCAGCTGCAGGGATGTCAGTCTGCACCCAGCATGGGATAGGAAATAGGGAGAAGACAAAAGGATGCCTATTCCTAGCAATAAACCTTCTTCTGGTTTAAATCAGTGTGATGCCTTTAATGGGTGCCTCTGCTTCCCGTTTTCTAGTTTTAATCTGGAAGCACAGAGTTCCCAAGTCGACTTTATCCTCTGCTTCTGTTTGTCTGGATGACTCTTTCAATGCCCTCTGTAACGAAATCCGCATACACATCTGGTGAAGAAACACCGCAAACGATTGAAGATAGGCGTGAAACTCTTTGATTTGCGTGAAGACACCCATCACACGCTGCTCTGTCTGATATTTTGATAGAAGGGTGAACCTCTCAAATTTTCTATCTTGACAGGAGAAATTTTAGCCCATGTGAAGAATGGTTGTATAACTCCCAAGCCTGGGATCACATTTATTCCTGAAAGTCCATTTCCTGGACTGTCGTCTGAATTAACTAACCGCACAAGCCTTCATTCCTGCCACCATTGGGCTCTGTTGACAAATTAAACATGTACACACAGAGAGGTGTGACTACACGAGCTACAGAAAATTAATCTCGCTTCACAGAGGGCTTACGAGCACAAAGAGACATCCAAGGGTTAATGCGATTTCCATCCCAGTGAGTTTTGCTTGCCATTATTTTCATTTTCTTTTCTCCCTTTTAACTGATTCGTAGCATAAAATCTTCCTGGACACCTAATTACCAAGCCAGCTCACAGTCACAGCTGTCTGCTTGGAGAACCCATTAGATGCAGCAGTTGAAGGCTCCATAATTCCCCAAACTTCCCGGTTGTGAATATTAAGAAAAGATTTTTACATGTCATATGCAATTCCAAGGTGGAGTGAATGGCCTTGGAGATGGTGCACTGAATGCTTGTCCATCACGCCATTCACTGGTTACAGGTGGTCTCATTTTCCACTTTCAGATATCGGCTGGCTATGACAGCAGGCACTTAATTTGCATGTTCGACAGACAACAAACGGCCCGTGCATGTCAAAATAGGTGGTGATGCATGACAGTTCCTACACAATGCTGTCGCCTCTCTGCCTGACCTTTGGCCTTTCTGTATGTCTTTTTTTTTTCACCATCAGAAAAAAAAAATATATATATATATATTCACTTCTCTACTTTGGAATAAATTTGATACCAAATTGATTATTTTTCCTCTCTTCTTCTTCTTCTTTCTTTTCTCTCCCCTCCTTCTCCCTTTGAAAGGGTGTCATTCATCTGGATTCTCAACTTAACTGCTACAAAACTCTGCTAGGGGGATCTCATAAAATTTAAAAAGCAGAAGGTTCTGCAGACGGGAAGCTGTCTTGTTTGAATCCATTGTATCCCAATTGCTTAGAACTTTTTTTTCCTTTTATTTTCTAAATCTAACCTTTAAGGGGAGAAACTCTAATCAGGTTAATTTTTATTTAAAAAGATCATAAAATTAGACTCCTTAGTGCTTTTCTTTAACTTGTGTTAATTAGATTCCAGTCCTCACAGCACTTTTAATATTAATATTTCACTGGGGTTTAAAATTACTTCCTTTAATTGCAGATTTGGGCACCCTGTATAAAATCCAGCACCCGATTATTCTAATTTCCCATAACAAGCCTGGTGCGGACCAGCCCCGCCCTTCTGCTCTCTGCAGAAAGTTGCTAATGAGAACACAGCTCACACTCGTGCAGAAAGGTTAAAAGACAGTGAACCTGCAAAGCCGCGAGGGTGTCCGTGTCCTCAGAGGGCCCAGGGCCTCTGCTTTTGGGGGGATCCCTCCCATTTCATTCAGTGGTGTTAATCTGGCTGTAGCACTCTCTGTGTTGCAACCAGGGCTTCTGGCTCTCTCCTGAGGACTTGAAGCAGCCACACACCCTTTCTCTCCCAAAGAGGTGCCCAGTCCTCTCTATAATCCCACCTCAGCTCTGATTCCTGTTTCAATGAAGAATTGAAGTCTGACAGCAGATAATCACGCCTCTCAGGTGTTAATAGGATTTGAGCTTCAGGTGTGAGCCTAAATCCCAGAGGAGTGATTACCCCAAGATCATCACACCCCCAGGGCACCTGACCAGGGGCCCATGAAGGGCGCCCAGGGCAGGCCTGCAGCATGGGAGCCAGGAGCTCTCTCAAGCAGAACCGAGAGGAGGCAGGCAAGGTGTTCAACCACTGCACAGGCTCTCCTGGAGTCTCGGACTCGGGAGGGGCAGGGGAAATGTCCTCTCATTGTGGCAGGATGAAGAAACTAAAGGCCATGGTACCGCATGGCCCCCCAGCACGTACCTAGGTGTTCACCGCGAGGGGGCTGTGTACGCAGCCTGCACAGACCCCCCCTGAGCTATTCCCTTCCCACATTCTCCCCTCAGACCAGGTGAAGAGACTGGAGATTCTAGAGGTGGGGTTTGGAGAGTAGTCTCATAAAGACAAAGAACACAGTATCTCCAAGGAGATGATCTTGTTGAAGGCCATCAAATCATTCCAATGTATGGACAACAGAACCGAACAATACGCAGCGCTATATCTCTCAATCAGTATTTGCAGGCTTGGTTCCACTCTTACAATTGCTGTTTAACCTGAGTGCCTCCCGCCCAAGCTTCATTACGCAGTACGACAGTGGACACTAGACTCTTGTGATCCATTGGATCGTCATCAGCTAATATTTGGAAACAATTTGCTAGCTTTCTCTTCCTAGGCAGTCTTAGCTGGAAACTCTGTGGAATCATGTTCACTATGAATGATCTGTTGTTGTTCTTATGTGCCGTCGAGTCACTTGCGACTCATAGCGACCCTATGTACAACAGCCCTAAACTCCACTCTGTCCTGTGCCAATCGCACTGTCTCTGACA
>NW_006399875.1:391869-413220 GCF_000299155.1 Elephantulus edwardii
ACACAGTCAAATGCCTTTGCATAGTCAATGAAACACAGATAGACATTGCTCTGGTATTCCCTGCTTTCAGCTAAGACCCATCTAACATCAGCCACAATATCCCTAGTACCACGACCCCTTCTAAACCCAGACTGGAGTTCTGGCAGTTCTCTGTTGATGTGCTGTTCCAGTCGTTTTTGGATAATCTTCAGTAGTGATCTACTATGTGGAAATACTAATGACTTCGTTTCAAGCACTAGAGTTAACACTATAATCAACACAGTCCAACTAACTGCTAGAACAATAGTGACTCTATAAGGCGTTTAGGTATTTTTACCTGTTACAATATATGCAGTTGTTGTCATTGTTGATTGCCATCGAATCAAACACAATTCAGATCGAACCTAGGAGCAAAAGACCTGAAACCTTTCTATACTTATTGTCGTTTCTCCAAGTTCATAGAGTTTCCACAGGCAAGTTATTTAGGAAGTAGATGCCACTCCTGCTTCCAAACCTGTCTTTAGCTGGGAGCTCCACCAAACACTGTCTACCAAGGGTAACTGTTATGGCATGTGACACCTCAATGGCATAAGGTTCAGCATCATAGCAACTCCAGGTTACCTCAGTACGACAAATTGACAGAACAGTGCAGTACTGCTTAGAAGAATGTTCCTCTAAAATATAACAACTAACTTTTAAATACAAAGATCCTCCACAAGATCTTATAGACTCTAAATAACAGGCTTAAATAACAAAGCAACCAATATAATATGTTGTTGTTACATGCCATTGAGTCCCCTGCAACCCCTAGTGACCCTACATACAGAAGCTCTGAACCCTACCCTGTCCTGAGCCAGTCTCACCAATTCTGACACACCAACCCTCATTGTCCCAGCTACTGTTTCAATCCATTCATTTCCCCAGTTACTATATCTATCAGTCCATCTCATACTGAATCTTCCTCTCCTGCCCTGTCCCTATACCCTTCAGAGCATGATGTCCTTCTCCAAGGAAAAATTTCTCTTGGCCACGTGCCCAAAATTTGTGAGATGGAGCTTAAAAATCCTAGCCTCCAATGAGAGACTTGGTTTCGACATCTCCAAAAGAGAACATTTTGTTTTCTTGGCACTCTATGTTATGTTCAAGACTCTTCTCCAGCACCACAACTCAAAGGCATCAATTCTTCTTCTGTCATACTTAGTTATTGTCCAGCTCTCGACCATGGCTTGGATGAGGTGCACTTTAGTATCCAGATGGACATTGTTGCTCTTCAGCACTCTGGAGAGATCTCTGACAGCAGACTGCTGGTGCTAAGAGTGTTGATTGTGGAGCAGAGCAAGCTGTAACTACTAGCAACCTCAATCTCTTCTCCATTGTCTTCTTGATGTTGAACTTCAACTCATATTGAAGATTGCAGTTCTTGCCTTTCTGCAGCAAGTGCTTTAGGTCTTCTTCAGTTTCAGCGAGCAAGGTTGTATTATCCGCTTATCGTAGGCTGTTGATGAGTCTTTCTCCAATCTTGATGTCACATTCCTCCTCATAAAACCCTGCTTCCCAAATGATATGTTCTTCATACACATTTAAAAGGTATGGAGACAGGATGCATCCCTGTTGCATTCCTTTCCTGATTTTGAGCCATGCAGTGTCTTCTTGCTCTGTTCTGACTACTGCGTCCAAGTATAAGCTTTGCATAAGCACAATCAAGTGTTCTGGGATTCCTATTTTCCTCAAGGTTAGACACAATTTGTTGTGATCCACACAGTCAAATGCCTTTGCATAGTCAATGAAGCGCAGATAGACATTCTTCTGGTACTCTCTGTTTTCTGCCAAGATCCATCTAACATTAGTTATAAGATCCCTGACATTGGCAATAATTTCTCTAGTGCAACCACCTCTTCTAAACCCAGCTTATATTTCTGGTGGTTCTCTGTCAATGTGCTGTTGCAGTCGTTTCTGGATAAATGCAGTAGGTGGTTTAAATGTTGCTATGAGTTAATTGCAGTCATCATCCCCCAGTCTCAGCCACTCTAAGTCCACCATCATGGATTATTGCGGCTTTGATTGAAGCCCAGTATGAAATACTGGAAAGGCTGATGTTCTTGTTGTTGTTATGTGTCATTGAGTCACCTGCAACTAATAGCAACCCTATGTACATTAACTCTGACACCTGCCCTATCTTAAGCCAATCTCATCATCTCCAACAGACCTTATCTCATTTCTCCAGCTACTATTTCAACCATCTCAATCTGAGTCATTCTCTCCTGTGCTGTTTCTTCACCCTTCCAAGCATGATGCTCTTTTCCAAGGACTGGTTCTTCCTGGTCACATGCGTAAGTATGTAAGATGGAGCTTCAATATCTTTGCCTTCAGGGAGCAGCCAATTTCACCTTCTCTATGACAAACCTGTTTGCTCTCCTGGCTCTGGGTAACACTCTCTCCAGCATCACAACTCAAAGGAATCAATCTTTTTTTCTTGTTATTTTTTGTTATTGTTCATATAATTACAAAGACCATAGCCTGGGATCAGGTACACCTTAGTCTCCAAATTGACATCATTGATTTTCAGTACTCTACAGAGGTCCCTGACAGCAGGCTTTCCCCATGCAATTCATCTTTTGACTTCTTGACTGATGGTGCCAAGAATGTTGATTGTGGAACAAAGCAAGCTGAAGTTATCAAGGATATCAGTCTCTTCTCTATCCACCATGCAGCTGCTAGTTGACCCAGTGGTGAGAATCTTTGGTTTTTGGGTTTTTTTTATGTTGAGCTTCAATTCATATTGAGGCCTATAGTCCTTGACCTTCTGCAGCAAATGTCTCGTATCTTCTTCAGTTTTAGTAAGCAAGGTTGTGTCATGTACATAACCCAGGTTGCTGATGAGTCCTCTAATCCTGGTGCCACATTCCTCCTCATAAACCCCAGTCTGCAGAATGGTCTGTTCTGCATAAAGATTGAAAAGATATGGAGATAGGATGCATTCTTGACACACAAATTTCATGGTTCTCAACTTGCAGTGTTTCCGTTCTCTGTTCTGACTACTGCTGCCTGGTTCAAGTATAGGTTTTACATGAGCACAATTAAGTGTTCAGGGATTCACATTCTTCTTAGGGGTAGCCACAATTTATTGTGATCCACACAGTCAAATGCCTTTGCATAGTCAATGAAACACAGGTAGAAATTCTGGTGGTGCTTTCAGCCAAGATCCACCAAGTGTTGGCTATGATGACCCTAGTGCCACGGTCCCTTTTAATCCCAGCCTGCACATTTTGGCATTTCTCTGGTGATGCACGGCTAGCCTATTTGGAAGACCAGTTATATTGGTTCAGTTGTTCAGCAGGGTTCTTGGGACCCAGAGAAGGAAGTGAGGGAAGCAGAGATTTTGACTCTGTTCAGCGTGTTTTTCCTCACCATTTAAAATGAGGTCTAACAAAGAGCTCCAGTAGTTACCTCACTTCTTGAGAATATGGAAGAATTTCAGTCCTTTATAAGCAGCATGACAGAGGATAAGTATTAAAAAATCTTGCATCTCTATTTTCTCCCTTATGAGAATTGTTATTGTTGTTGTTGTTACATGCCGTCAAGTTGCCTGTGACTCCTAGCGACCTTATGTACAACAGCCCTAAACAACCCTGCTCTATCCTGTGCCAATCGCACTGCCTCTGACACACCCATCCCAATTACTCCAGTCACTGAATCAATCTACCTCATAGAGGACCTTCCTCTCCTGCGCCGTCCCTCCACACTCCCAAGCATGGTGTCCCTCTCCAAGGACCTGCCCCTCCTTACAGCATGTACAAAGTATGTGAGACGAAGCCCCAGAATCCTTGTCTCCAAGGAGCAGCCTGGTTTAACCCTCTATAGGATGAACCTTTTTGTTTTCTTGGCAGTCTATGGTACATTCAATACTCTTCTCCAGCACCACAGCTCAAAGGCATCAATTCTCCATCTATCCTCCCTAGTCGTTGTCCAACTCTCTGATGCATAACAAGTGATTGCAAAGACCATAGCCTGTATCAGATGCACCATAGTCTCCAGAGTAACAACATTGGTCTTCAGAACTTTGGAGAGGTCCCTAACAGCAGACTTTCCAATCGCAATACATCTTTTAATTTCCTGGCTGCTGGTGCCAAGAGTATCAGAATAGTAAGGACGCCAATTCTGGGGACTAAGTTGTGCCTGAGGGTATTTTCAATGATATCATTTGCATGTGAAAGTCAAATAATGAACTAAAAAGATCAACGAAGGTTTGATGTCTTTGAGTTGTGGTTTTGGTGAGAATACTGACCACACTATGGAATGTCAAAGAATATGCAAATCTATCTTTTTAAAAAGGCCAGCCAGAGGGCTCTTTAGAAATGATGATGGTGAGATTTCCATGCACAGACTTGGGTCATGTGATCAGGGAAAGCCAGTCTATGAAAAGGAGATTTAGTGAGATTAGTTGGCTCAGTGACTGAAACAATGGACTGAAAAACCATAGAGTTGATTGTAAAGATGGTTCAGGACAAGGCAGTGTTTTGTTGTTTTGTATCTAGCATTACTCTAAGTATGGCACCTTACAATGTAACACACAGCTCTATTGTAGGAATTAACTGAGGAGGACCTGAAGCATTTGCTGCAGAAGGTCAAGAACTGTAGTCTTCAATATGGATTGACGATCAACATCAAGAAGACAAAGATTCTCACCACTGGGCCAATTAATACCCTGGTAAATGGAAAAGAGATTGAGGTTGTTAACAATTTCTGCTTGCTCAGCTCCACAATCAACATTCTTGGCACTAGCAGTCAGGAAATAAAAAGAAATTAATTGCACTTGGAGAGACTGCTGTCAGGGACCTCTCAGAATACTGAGAAGCAAGGATGTCCGTCTAAAAACTAGGGTGTATCTAATCTACACCATGGTCTTCAGAATTACTTGCTATGCATCAGAGAGCTGGACAATGACTAAAGATGACAGAAGAAGAACTAATGCCTTTGAGTTGTGGTGCTGGAGAAGATTCTTGAACACACCATTGAATGCCAAGAAAACAAATGGATAGGGTGAAATAAAGTTTCTACTTGGAGGCTAGGACTTTAAAGCTCTGTCTCATATACTTTGGGCACATGGCCAGGAAAATCAGTCCTTGGAGAAGTACATCGCGCTCGAAATGGTAGAGGGACAGTGCAGGAGAGAAAGACCCCAGATGAGATGGATTAATACAGTTACTGGGGTAATGGGGTAGGTGGCTGGAGTCAGTGAGACTGGCTCAGGACAGGACAGGCTTCAGAGCTGTATAAGGTATCATTATCTCTTACTTTAATACTTGCATATAGATATTTAATTATGTAAAAATAATTCTTTTTAGAATATTTAATGAAAAATTTCAAATCAAGTGAATTAAACACAATTTTGTCTTTAAAATACTTTAAAAAATAAGTTATTTGTTACTGATTTACTTTCTCTTCATTAATTATTATGTTAAGGCTAAATTTTATGGAAACTTATAATGATAAAATTTTCCTGCTGAGATAAATGTATAATAAAACCTCTCTCTCTGGTAGCTTTGGGAAAACAGACGGTCTTTTGCAACAATTTACATTTAGCATTCATTTTTCTTATATTGATTTTCTATCTTGTATAAGATATAGTAAATCAATCAGTGCTTAAAATAAATCCATATCATTGGAAAGAATAAGTAAAATAAACAAACAATAAGCAATACTTCCATAGAATTTGTGATTATTTCAGCAACAGTTATACTCAATTATTTTGAGTTCAGCAATAAAAATCAAGGATACTCATAGTTGATGGCTGTAGCTTGAATAATATATTCAAATTTACTAAGAGTAGTTTCTTATTTATTGAAACTTTTTGTAACTAGATTATAATTATGGATTACACTTAGTTTCTAAAAAGTTATCTAATTTGGTCAGAAATAGAACTTTAGAGTCAATAGTAGAAAGACTAATGCTTCAACGTTTACATGATTAGGGTAAGAGTGGGGGATATAAGCATTATGTCTGAAATTACATATCTGTTTCACTTAAACAACCCAACATTCACAGCATTTTGTCAAGTTTTACCAGCTGACATGTTTCAATAAACAGATGCTGCTCTGGACACACTCATCAGGTTGTGACAAGAAACCTAGAGACCAACCAACTGGTCAACTGACTGGAAAAGATCCTTACTTATTCCTATTTCAAAAAAGGTGACCTGTCAGAGTGTGGAAATTATTGAGCAATATAATTAATACCACATTCAAGCAAGAGGTTGCTGAAAATTATGCAAAACCAAGGGCAACAGCACATCGACAGAGACCCGTATGATGTACAGGGAAGGTTTAGAAGAGGTCAGGGCACAAAGTTCATTATAGTCCAATGTTAGATAGATCTTAGTTGAATGGAGAAAGTGCCAGAGGAATATCTATCTGGGTTTCATTGACTATACAAAGGTATTTGACTGTGCAGATCACAGTAAACTGTGGTTGACTCTGAGACGAATAAGAATCCCAGAATGTTTGATAGTGCTTATGAAAAACCTGTACTTGGACCAGGGGGCAGTGGTCAGAACAGAGTAAGGAAACACTGCATGGTTCAAAATCAAAAAAGGTCTACACCAGGAATGCATCGAATTTCCATACCTTTTTAATCTATATACAGAACAGATCATCTAGGAGGCTGGACTGAGGAATGTGGTATTAGGTTTGGAGGAAGACTCATAAACATCCTGTGTTATGCAGATGACATAACCCTGCTTGATGAAACTGAATAGAATCTGAAGCATTAGCTGCAGAAAGGCAAGGATTGAAGCCTTCAATATTAATTGAAGCTCAACTTCAAGAAAACAAAGATTCTTACTGCTGGACCAATTAGCATTCATGTGGTAGACAGTGAAGAGATTGAGACCATTAACAGTGTTAGCTTGCTTGACTCTGCAATCATCATTCTCTGTACCAGCAACCAGAAAATCAAAAGATGAATCACATTGGGAAAAATCTGCTGTCAAGGACCTCTCCTGAGTACAGAAGAGCAATGATGTCAGTCTAGAGACAAAGGAATACCTGATCCAAGGCATGGTCTTCACAGTTACTTGTTATGCATCAGAGTGCTGGACAATGACTAAGAATGAGAGAAGAAGAATCGATGCCTTTGTGTTGTGGTGCTGGAGAAGAGTACTGAACATACAATGAACTGCTAAGAGAACAAACAGGTCAGTCTTGGAGAGGGTGAAACCAGGCTGCTCATTTGAAGCAAGGATTTTGAAGCTTTATCCGACATATTTTGGGCACGTTTCAAGGAAGGACTAGTCCTAGGAGAGGGACACCGTGCTTGTAAGGGTAGGAGGACAGTGCAAGAGAGGAAGACCTTAGATGAGATGGATTGACTCAGTGGATGGAGTAATGGGGGTGGATACGGCAGAGACAATGAAATTGGTTCAGGAGAGAGCAAGGTTCACAGCTGTTATACACAGGCTCCCTGTTAGTCAAGAGTTAATTTGACTGCACGTAACAACAATGACAACAGCTCATGGCTACTGTATGTTTTCAAGTCAGTACATCATGAAATGAACCTGTCAGCTGTTCCACAGGATAAGGATAGGCAAGCTCCTGCAGTGTGATGTCAGCTGTTTAAAACCCGCTAGAGGATCAGCTATGAGTCAGTTCTGACGCGATGGCAGACAGCAGTAAATCATCGCAGTAGGGCACTATCTTTATCCGTCAGAGAGACTGCTAGAATTACTGGTATGTTGGTTAGTAACCAAAATTTATTTCAATAACTTGTTGTTGTTGTTATGTGCCATCGAGTCGTTTGCGATTCATAGCGACCCTATGCACAAGAGCCCTACACACCATTCTATCCTGTGCCAATCTTGCCGTCTCAAACACACTCATTCCGAACACCCCACTCACAGAATCGATCCATCTCATCAACAGTCTTCCTCTCCTGTACTGTTCCTCCACTCTCCCAAACATGATGTCCCTCTCCAAGGACCAGTCCCTTCTTGCAACATGCCCAAAGTATGTCAGATGAAGCTTCAGAATTCTTGACTCGAAGGAACATTCTGGCTTCACCCTCTCCAGGACAAACCTGTTTGTTCTCCTGGCAATCCATGGTATATTCAACACTCTTCTCCAACACCACCACTCAAAAGCATCAATTCTCTTTATGTCATCCCTATTCACTGTCCAACTCTCCGAAGCATAGCACGTAATTGCAAAGACTATAGCCTGGACCAGGCCACATGCCATTGCACGTCAGTACTCTTGAGAGGTCCCTCACAGCTGACTTTCCCAATGAAATTCATCTCCTGATTTCCTGGCTGCTGTTACCAAGAGTGTTGACTGTGGAACCAAGTAAACTAAAACTGTTAACTATCTCAATCTCTTCACCATCCATACTGATGCTGCCAATTGGCCCAGTGGTGAGAATCTTTGTTTGTAGTTAAATAAATAAAGTTAACTTTGGCAGAATTTATTTTTTTTCCATTTACTGCACAATTGGAACACTAAGACTTAAAGTTCAATTCATTTTCCTCTGCTTTTTGAATTTTTTTCTTAAAATTTCATACTTTAGTAATAGTTACAGTGATTTTTTTCAATAAATATTTAATCCAATAAAACAAACAACTACATTAACAAATTAGCCAAACTGTGGATCCCAATCTCGCTAACAATGTTTTTTTTTTTTTTTAGAAAATCATATTATAGATGAGCAATGGAATGTCATTGTTTTGTTTTGATTTGACTTGCTTTTCACTAAGATTGATATTTGTGTGCTGGCCATTTGTAATTTTTTCATGAATTTTCCAAGTTATTTTAGTATTTTTCTGTTATTAAGTGACATCAAATTGGTTCTAATTTATGCTGTCCCTACAAAAATAAAACCAAACCCTGCCTCATCCTGCAAATTTTGGCTGACCTTGAGAAGAATGAGAATCCAGTAAAACCTAATTGTGCTCATGTAAAACCTATACTTGAAAGAGGAAGCAATAGTCAGAACAGAAGAAGAAAACATTGTATGGTTCAGAATCAGGAAAGAACTGTGTCCTGTCTCTACACATTTTCAATCTATATGTGGAACAGATTATTCTGGATGCTGGACTTTATGAGGTGGCCTGGGTCATCAGGATTAGAGGTAGACTCATCAACAACATACATTATGCAGATAACAAAACTTTGCTTGCTGAAACTGAGGATGACCTGAAGCATTTGTTGTAGAAAATCAAGGACTGCAGTATCCAATATGGATTGAAACCCAAAGTCAAGAAAATAAATATTTTTACCACTGGGCCAATTGGCAGCATCAGGAAAGGTGTAGATAAGATTGAGGTTATTAACAATTTCCGCTTGCTTGGTTTCAAAATCAACACCCTTAGCATCAGCAGTTACAAAATAAAAAGATTAATTGCATTAGGAATATCTGTCATCAGGGACATCTCCAAAGTGCCGTAGAGCAATGATGTCAGTCTAGAGACTAAGGTGTACCTGATCCAGGCCATGATCTTCACAATTACAGAGAGCTGGATAACAACTAAGGACGACAGAAGAGGAATTGATGGCTTTGAGCTGTTGTCCTAAAGAAGAGTATTGAGTATTCCATAGACTGAAAGAAAATAAACAAGTCTGTCTTGGAGAAGGTGAAACCGAATTATTCCCTGGAGGCTGGGATCTTGAAGTTTAGTCTCACACACTTTGTGCATGTTGCCAGGAGGGACTGGTTCTTAGAGAAGGACATCATACTGGGAAGGGTGTAGGGAGAGAGGAGGAGAAGAAGACCCTGGATGAGATAGATTGACACAGTAATTGGGGTAAAGGAGTTAAGTGTGTCAGAGACAGTGAGATTAGCTCAGAATAGCTCAGGGTTCAAAGCTGTTGTGCATAGGATCACCATGAGTTCCAAGTGTCTTACTGACACATAACAACCACCTCCTAGCCCTGCACCACCTTCATAATCTCTGACGGATTTGAATCTGTTATTGTAATCACTATGTCAATCCCTCCTGCTTAGGATCGTCTTCTACTTGGCAGACATTCTATACTTGTGACAGAAAAAAAAAATAGATTACATCTCAACATCAAGGGAGGAAATGTCTTCACCAGTCGACTAATAGACAACATTATGAATAGTTGGAAGATTAAAACGATGAGTTATTTCCTCTTCCTTGGATGCAAAACCAACATGACTGGAACCATCAATCAAAAAATTACTTAAATCTCCCGTCGAGGACTTTTCTAAACGGCTGAAGAGCAATGGCCTTAGTTTAAGACTAAGGTATAACTGATTCAAATCATGGTGTTTTCCGTTAATAGTCATGCATCTGAAAGTGAGACAATGATTGATTATGACAGAGAAATTAATGCTTTAAAGTTTTCATGTTGGAAAAGAGAACTGAATATCTCATGTTGTTGTTGTTATGTGCAATCTAGTCGCTTGTGACTCATAGCGACCCTATGTACAACAGCCCTAAACTCCGCTCTGTCCTGTGCCAATCACACTGTCTCCGATACACCCATTCAGATTACCCCAGTCACTGAATCAATCCACCTCATAGAAGGCCTTATTCTCCTGTGCTGTCCCTCCACCCTACCCCTCCACACTCCCAAGCATGATGTCCCTCTCCAAGGACCAGTCCCTTCTTACAACATGTCCAAAGTGTGTCAGACAAAGCTTCAGAATCTTTGTCTCCAAGGTGCAGCCCAGTTTAACTCTCTCCAGGATGAATATGTTTGTTTTCTTAGCAGTCCATGATACACGCAACACTCTTCTCCAGAACCACAGCTCAAAGGCATCAATTCTCCTTCTATCCTCCCTAGTCATTGACGCATAACAAGTGATTGCAAAGACCATGGCCTGTATCAGATGAACCTTAGTCTCCAGAGAGACACCATTGCTCTTCAGTACTTTGGAGAGGTCCCTAACAGCAGACTTTTCCACCGCAATACGTCTTTAATTTCCTGGGTGCTGTTGCTGTTTGACTGTGTGGATCATAACAAACTGTGGCTGACTCTGAGAAGAATGGGAATACCAGAACACTTGATCATGCTAATGTGAAACCTATGCTTGGACCAAGAGGAAGTCGTCAGAACAGAGCAAGGAAACACTGCATGGTTCACTTGCTGCAGAGGGTCAAGGACTGCAGCCTTCAATATAGATTGAGGCTCAATGTTAAGAAGATAAAGATTCTCACCACTGGACCAACTGACAACATAAGGATGGATGGTGATGAGATTGTTCAAAGCTTTAGTTTGCTTGGCTCCACAGTCAACACTCTTGGCAACAGCAGCCAGGAAATTAAAAGAATATTCCATAGAATGTCAAAATAATGAACAAATATGTGTTGGAGTAAACACAACCAAGGTATTCTTTGGTGGCGAGGATGGTTGAGGTTTTCCCAAACATACTTTGGGAATGTTGTTAGGAAGAGTAAGTTCTTAGAAAAAGAC
The DNA here is from genome assembly GCF_000299155.1 of Elephantulus edwardii. Classification (NCBI taxonomy): domain Eukaryota; kingdom Metazoa; phylum Chordata; class Mammalia; order Macroscelidea; family Macroscelididae; genus Elephantulus; species Elephantulus edwardii. The sequence continues at coordinate 403,275 of NW_006399875.1, forward strand.
ATGCTTAGAAAGGTCAATGTATGAGAGAAGACCTCATCAATATGGATTGGTATGATGACTTTATGGAAGAACTCAAGTAAATCAGAGATGATGACGATGGCCCAGGAAAGGGCAGGGTTCATATCTATTGTTCACAGGGTCACTATGGGTCATAATCAATGCAAAGGCACATAATAACCATCACCTATGTCTATTATTATGTAGTTGTATCACTGTAAAAACAGTCTCTAATTTGGGGAGAAAATCAATATTATTTCAATTCATGTCATAATAGGTTGTAATAAAGATTTGGACTCCAGGTGGATATTTGACTCAAGACAAATTTTCAAGCTCAAGCCTTGCTTCTTCCCTTCTTAGCCATCCTGTGTACAAGTTGATAATCAATTGAATAAAAAAACAACAACAAAAAGCACCCAAACAAAATCCACTCAGATATTGCCTCAATTGATGTTGGTGGAAAATTAAAACCATTTTTCAAGTCCAAATTGATAAATAATTCAAGTTATTCCTATCAAGTAATTGCTTAATTATGCCAGTTCTTCCTCTTGCATCTCTCAAGTCTTTTTTTAAAAAAATAGAATTTTATTAATATTATTACTACTATGCACTTACTGCAGAGTGTCAAGGACTGCAGCCTTCAGTATGGACTGAGGCTCAATGTCAAGAAGACAAAAATTCTCACCACTGGACCAATCGGTAGAATCAGGATGGATGGCGAAGAGAGTGAGATTGTTCACAGCTTCAGTTTGCTCTGCTCCACAGTCAACACTCTTGGCACCAGTATCCAGGAAAAAAAAAAAAAAAAAAGTATTGCGATGGGAAAGTCTGCTGTTAGGGACCTCTCTAAAGTACTCAAGAGCAACGGTGTCTCTCTGGAGACTAAGGTGCACCTGATACAGGCCATGTCCTTTGCAATCACTTGTTATGCATCAGAGAGTTGGACAATGACTAGGGAGGATAGAAGGAGAATTGACGCCTTTGAGCTGTGGTGCTGGGAGAAGAGTATTGAGTGTACCATGAACTGCCAAGAAAACAAACAGATTCATCCTAGAGAGGGTTAAACCCGGCTGCTCCTTGGAGGCAAGGATTCTGGGGCTTCGTCTGACATACTTTGGACATGTTGTAAGGAGAGACAGGTCTTTAGAGAGGGACATCATGCTGGGTAGAGTAGAGGGACAGTGCAGGAGGGGAAGACCCTCTATGAGGTGGATTGATTCAGTGACTGGGGTAATCGGGATGGGTGTGTCGGAGGCAATGAGATTGGCACAGGATAGAGCACGGTTTAGGACTGTTGTACATAGGGTTGCGATGAGTCACAAACGATTCGACGGCACATAACAACAACAACATTACTACTATTATTATTATTGGGTTCTTAATTCACATTTTGTTTCTTACTATCATTCTCATATACTGTGTCTTATAAAGTTAGTCACCATTGATCTTTTCAGATACCAAATGGATCTTTCCTAGGTTCTTCGCTCCCCTCCCCCTACCCACTGCATCTTCTCTTCAATTTTCCTCATCCTCCACAGAAAGCATCATGACATATGCATCAAACAATTCTATAGCATGTTAACATATGTGTAGTATCAACCATCTCAGTGTCTGAATCAACTTTTGGGTGAATGTTTCATCCTACTTCTCAGTAATTAAGTTCATGTGGGATGTGTAGGGGACCTTTTCTTTCTTGATATGGCTTATTAACTGGGTTTTTCCTCCTGGTGAAATACTTACGTGTTGATCTTTGCTGCTTTATACTTTTTTTTTAACTTAATCCTTTTGCTTGTGGAAATTATGTCACCGATATTTCAAATACCAGTATGTTCTAATGAGACTTCTAGACAGCTATAGATTAGAAAAAGAGTCCCTGAAATCTGCTTCAGAAATTAATGAGTGAAGAACATGAGAAATACAACAAACACTTGACTGAGATAATTGTTGGAAAATGAACCTTCAGCCTGGAAAACACTCAAAAGATACAATGACTATACCAGTGAAACGAATCATCCCAATGGCCAGGAAATGGTATAGGACTAGACAATACGCTGCTCTGTTGTGCATGGGATCACAGTGAGTCAGAGCCAACTGGATGGCCGAGCCTCCATTGGAGATTTACCTAAATGATATCAGATTTTTCTGTGATAATCCATCAAGTTTCTTTAATGTGATCTTAGGTCTTGGTGTGGACTTCTGTATGTATGTTATCTTGAATAGTGTGCCAGTTTCAAAATAAACCATGATACATCCCAAGTACTGACACTTCAGAACATTGACTGGGTCTCTGCACCTCATAGAACTTCCTATGGATTATTCAGAGGAAAGTCAGATACACTAGGCAATATTCTGACCCACCTGGTAGCAACTCATGTTGTTGTTAGGTGCTGTCAAATCTAGAACAACATATAGCAAGTCTATGGAAAACAGATCTAAACCCTGTCCAGGCCCCTGCCGTTCTCATCACTTCGGACACATTGTTGCAGTCACTGCATGTCAACAGGATGAACAACACAAAACCAATTCTCATGGAGTCGGACACGTCCTTCATACGTCCACACCTCTTTCTACTCATACCAATAGCAATCTTACTGCTTTACTGGTTTAAAAGACCACATTGCAATAGCTCATAGACCACTGCTGATGGATCCTTGAAATTTGTAGGCAAGACTAGACAATTCCCTTGTGGTGAGACTGGTCAATCTCCTTGTGAATTGGTTAACATACAATATTTGCATATTTCTGCCCTTCCACATGGAAAAGTAAAACAATGGCTAGAAAAGCCAGTTTGAACAAACCCTTAACTCCACAGGGGTGTTGATGGTGGATTCAAGGAAGATTAAATCATTGAACACTTTAATCTTTTTTTCATATATCGTGATGTTGCTTATTGGTCCACTGATGACAATTTTTATCTTCTTGGTGTAGAGCTAAAATCCATATTGAAGGCTATATATAGTCTCTGATCTTCTGGAGCAAGTATAGGTTTATTATAAGTATAATCAAGTGTTCTGAGATTCTGATTTTACTCAAGGATAGACACAATTTGTTGTGTTCCACACAGTCAAATGCCTATGCATAGTCAATGAAAGACAGATAAACATTCTTCTAGTACTCTCTGGTCTCTGCCAAGATCCATCTGACATCGGCAAAAATGTCCCTAGTGCCATGACCACGTCAAAATCCAGCTTGTATTTCTGGTAGTTCTCTGTCAATGTACTATTCAAGTCTTTTCTGGAAAATTTTCAGCATGTTCTATTGGGTTTTTCAATTTGTGTGGGTTTTTAAAATGTGTTTATTTACTTAAGCTTTCTTTCTAGACTATTCTTCTAGAATACCTGTGCATGGATTTGAACCTACAGTTTTTGGGTAGTATCAAAACTCATTAACAATATTCACCTACCTAGGACTCCATTGACAAAACAAATATATGTTTACTGTTGTTGGTGGTGCTATCAAGTATGGCCCATAGTAACCCTATAAATAACATTTTTGAAACCAGTTATATCCTGTGCCATCCTCTCAAACTCTGATAACTTGAGCCCATTGGTGCAGTCACCATGCAAATCCATCTCATTGAGGAGCTTACTCTCTTGTCAACCCTCCAACCATTGCAAGTATGATGCCCTTCTCCAAGGCAGAGTTTCTAGTAGCAAAAAAATATACTTGCCCAAAGTATATGAGATGAAACTTTACCATTTTGCCACCAAGGAATATTTAGACTGTACCTTCTCCAAAACACATCTCTTTGTTCTTTTGGCAGTTCATGAAATATTCTGTGTTCTCCAACACCACAGATCAAAGGCATCATTTTTTTTTAATCCTTATTCTCAGATGCATAACAAGTGACTGAAAATATCATGGCCTGAATCAAGCACCAGCTTACTCCTCAAACTGACATCATTGCTCCCCAACAATTTGGAGATGTCCCTATTGAAGAATCTCTCAATACAATATTTCTCTTAAACTCCTGACTGCTGTTGTCAAGGGTGTGGATTGTGGATCCAAATACGATGAGGTTGTTTGTCCATCTGTCATGATGTTGCCTATTGGTTCCGGGAAGAGAATTTTTGTTTTTTCAATGGTGAGATGTAATACATATTGAAGGCTGTATTATTTGATCTTCTGCAGCATATGCTTCAAGGCCTCCTCACTTCCAGCAAGGAATATTGTGCCTTCTGCATTATGAAGGTTATTGATGAGACTTCCTCTGATCCTGATGTTACATTTGTCTTCATAGAGTTCAGCTTCTTGAATGATTTTCTAAGCATGAGGATTCAATAGGTATGGAGAGAGAGTACAACCCGAATGAATACACACCTTTTCTGATTTTAAACCATACTATTTTCCCTCGATCTCTTTGCACTATGGCTTCTAAGTCTAGATATAGGTTTGGCATGTGTGCAATAAAATGTTCTAGGATTCCCATTTTTAATGTAACTGTTATTTTTATAATTCACAATATATGTTTAGCTGTAAGAAAACAAGTGTTAACTGCAAAGGAAAGTTTCATAATTAAGAATTTTAATAATAATTTTTTAGGTGCAGGAGTGACATCCACTTCCTAAATAACATGCCTCCGGAAACTCTGTGAACTTTGATAAATACCGATAGTTGTAGAGTGACTTCAGGCCTTTTGTTCATAGGATGACTATGAGTCGTGCTCAATTTGAAGGTAATCAACAACAGCAATAACAATAATAAATTTATAGGATACCGTAGTCCACGTTCCCAAATCTACAACTGCAGAAGATCTTCCTAGATGGGTACATTGGATGTAGTTCCAGACATTTGAAACCTACTTAACTTCATAAGGACAAAAACCTAAAGGTTTTGGAGTTTGCATTTTATTTGTTTATTTATTTATATACATCGCTTGACTTAAAGAAAACAAAAAAAAAATTACGTATTCAGAGTGTAATTCTCAAGTGTCAAGTGTGTATTCTGAACATAATATATGCATATCTGGTAAGCATAATTTTGAAAAGTACACTGAATGTATTAAAAGAAAATGCCAGAGAACAGCAGATGCATTCTAGAATTATTTCTCCTTCTAATTTAACTAGAAAGGAAAAGGCCCGGAATTGACCTCAGTTTCCTATGAATGCTCTTTTTCTTAATGACCTTCTTAAAGATATTGCTAGAAATCAACTTGATGTGGTTTATCATGAGGAAAGATGTCAAATCCCACAGAGGACATTATGAATACGTGGCATGTCCAATGAAGTCAATGTGAAATGACCACTATCTAAATTCCCTGAGCTCTGACTCAAGAATAGAAGCTTGTAGCTTCCTTTAAATCTCTTTAAATGTTCTTTTTGCAGCCACATTTATTTCATTTTCTAAGTCATTATTTACAATTCTATTAATTCAGATGTAATATGGCATAAAGAGTGCACTTGAGAAATGTGAATGCTGTGTAAATGCTGAACTCATAACCATGACCTTGTATTTACCACAATGACTTTACTGGATATTTAGGAGCTGAGCTATTAGTCCTGTCCCTGTTGTTACTCCAGGAACTTTACTTCCATACCAAAGTAAGAGTGTCAAAGGGTCTAGAAGAGGTTTATTCTGAATTAACTTCCTTGTTGCCTGTAAGAATCAGTCGCAAAAGCCATTTATCTTCAAGCCAGTTGTGACTCATGATTACCCCATTTATTTACAGAGTGGAGAGGGAGTTCTGGTGCCCTCCTGGTAAGAACCTGCACTGCAATTCTGAATGTAGGTGGTTCGAATCCTCCAACTCCTCCATGGGAGAAGGTTGGACAATCTTGTCCCCTGTGGTTAACTGGCTCTGAAAACTCTCTGAAGGATCAGTTATGGGTCGGTTCTGACTCAACTGTACTCAATAACAACAACAACAATAGTGGAAAGGTGGAGGGACAGTGCAGGAGAGAAAGATCCATGATGGAAGGGATTGACTCAGTGACTGAAGAAATGGGATTAGGCCTGTCAGAGAGGATGAGATTGGCTCAGAATTGTGTAGATTTCAGAGTTAACGTACATAGGGCCGCTATGAGTTGCAGGTGACACATAAACACAAAACCAACAACTGCTTCATAGCCTTTTCTCTACAGCTTTCTTCATAGACTGTTCAACAGAGCTGTTGGGTAGATTTGAACTTCCAATAATTAGTTTAGTGGCTGATCGCAAATCCTTTGATCACCCAGACACTTCCACTCTACTCTTTTGAGAAGAAGAAATGAATATGGTTTTACCTACAGCGAAAGTCATGGTTTTGTCTTCTTTAACCATTTCTATGGTTTGAAATGTGGTGGTCCCTTTTTCTTGGGAGTCTCATCATTCCCACATTTACAAATCACGACTATGTGGAAGGCATGTTTTCCAGTGGCGTCTCTACATACAGCCCTTTCTGAAAGCTGTAGTTGATAGAGTAAAGGTGGACAACTGTCACAAACTAGAAAAATGAGAATTTTGCCTCCATAAATATTATTTTTTGAACTCAGAATAAGAAGAGATTAAGGGTGTTGACAAATCTTGTATAAGACATTCTTCTATCCAGAAGTCTTCTAGAGTCAAATTTTCATCACTAATTCTATAGCTTTGTGGCCCAGTTGTCTCTGGAATCTATGACAAAATATTGGCCCAGGATGTTATTACTACCAGTTTTTTGGTAGTGGATTCTCTACCTTTACTCATAATTAGAGCTGTTTTCTGTTACTTTCAAAGAGTTATTATGTGTCTAAAAATAAATCAGTTCTCCAGTCATCTGGTAATTTAAGATAAATATCTCTCCATGTCTTCTGAACAATTAAGCAGACAATATTGTCAATGTTTCCCACATAGCACTTTTTTTTTTAATCCTCACAGTAGATAGTCTATCATGACATTAACCTATATTGAGTGCTATGTTATATCTTCAGTGGGATAACACACGACCTGGACTCAATAAGGTGATGACACACCTGGTAAACACTGGCTAAAAGGTGAAGCAGCTGTCAAGGTTAGTAAGGGGAGAAAACACATGATGTCCAAGTAAAATTGGAATAACCAGTTACATCAGAGATGTCTCTGGGCCCAATCTCAAACTTTTCTTAGCTTGTTTTTCCAGATCTTACACATATTTCTAAGGCTAGTATTGTACGATCTCTTTAGTTGAGCTATAAGTGCAAGGCCAACCAAGCTTCAGCAGACAGGTGATGGTCTCATTCCACAAGGCACCATTTGCGTGTTTTGTTTTTTGTTTTTGTTATTTTTTCATAAACAGCATTTGAAATGAAAAAATCATTGATTGTACAAAATTCAATTATTCCCTCTCCAGCCTCATTTTCATCATCAAGTTGGAATTTCCAAGTCCAGGTCTTTCTTTCTTTATTCCTAATTTTTGTGTTCTAGTTACTGGTTGTTTTTAATGAAGCCTGATTGCATGTTTGATCCACTTCAGATTGAAAAAGTTTATAGAAATCCTTTCTTATTTGATTTTAGTTGTTGGTGCATATATTTGAAAACTACTCATATTAACAGGCATTCCTTGTAATGCATACAGATAGCATTCTGTCCCTCACAGTACTGTACATCAGGATGAATCTTGAATTTTATTTTTCTATTTTCTTTGCCTGTCAAGGTCTGTCCTTAGTCTTTCCAGGCCTCGAGCCACAGCCTTGCCCGGGGAGCCCCACTTCTGTACACTTGCTGCCTGCATTGTGATATCTATATGTGTGCTTGTTGCTAGGATTTGCTCTTAGGGATGCAACACATATTAGCTTCTTGCTTAGGGGAAGTGATTTACACATTGCCACTCTCAATACCGTGTTTTATTGTTGAGTGCCATCAAGTCGGAACCGACCCAAAGCTGACCCACTGAAAATTGCTCATCCTTCTCCTATGGAGTAACTGGTGAATTCGAACTGTGTGCCTTTGGGATTGCAGGGCAGCTTCTTGCCACTAGATATGTACTTATTTACTGGATGTTTTTATAGGTACAGTGTTTGTCTGTCACTTGCTATACTGAAGTAAAGATCCCAGATGAAAACAGATGAGAAAGAAGAATTGGCCTTCACTTTTGAAATAATAGGCCTTAGAAAACCATGTGAGAAGCATGAGTCGATAGAGTGTTAAAAGGAGAGCCCAGGTTGGAAGATACTCAAAATGAGGAGAAGTTGCAAAGTATTATAATGAAATGCTAAAAGTGCTGGATTCAGAAAATCAGAAGAGAAGACATTGCTTGATATTTCTCAAGCTGGGAGAACTAAAGAACTAATTTAAGCTTCAAGCTGTAATACTGTAGAAAAAATCTTGAATGACCCAGAACATGTTTTGATACAGTAGAATTACAAAAAGAATTGTTTGATATGGAACCAACTCAGGAAATAACATCTGATCAAGAATGTATAACAGGAAGCAGCTAAATCCACACTTAAGGAATTCGCAAAAAAAGAAGCCCACAGGAATTGATGGGAGATCAATTGACATATTACAACAAACAGACGAAGCTCCAGACCTGCTCACCATGTTGTATTCAGAAATCTCAAGAACAATGTAGTCACAGTAGCGTAGTTGTTATGTGTCAACTAGTCAAGTGCAACTCACTGTGATTCAATGAACAATGTACCTGAACCCTATCCTATCTTGTGCTATCTTCATCATCCCTGAAATACTTGAATTCACTGCTTCAGTCACAGTGTCAATCTGTCTCAGTCTCAACAACAATTCCTATCATGGATGTTGATTGTAATTTTAAGTAAAAGGAAATAACTGACAAAATAAATCTTTCCCCTATCAGTCATAGTATTGGTGAGAAATTGTGTCTTCTGTTGGGATGTAATGCATACAGAAGGCTGAACTCCTGGATCTTCTTTATCAAACACTTCAAGACCTCTTTGTTTTCAGCAAGAAATGTATCAGCTGCATAACACTGGTTGTTTATGAATCCTCTTTCAACCCTGATACCACATCCTTCCTCATATAGTACAGCTTCTTGAGTGATTTCTCCAGCCCACAGATTAAATAAGTATAGAGAAAGGATACATATCTGCACTACACTGTTTCTGATCTTAATCCATTCAGTTTCCCCTCATTTTGTTCAGATAACTGCTTCTTGGTTTATGTGTAGGATTCACACAAGCACAATTAAGTATTCTTTCCTTCTCATTCTTCTCAATTTTAGCCAACTTGTTATGCTTCACACAAATGCCTTTGCATAGTCAACAAAACACTACTACACAGTTTTTTCCTGGTAATCTCTGTTGTCAAGAACTCCCTGATAGCAGCAATGATAGCTTGTGCCTTATTCTCTCAGCAGTTCCTTGTCAAAATACTGTTAGAGTTGTTGTTGTTGTTGTTGTTGTTTTTAAATAAGAGATAAGGACTCAAAAGTGTATTTCTTAAGGTGATTAAAAAAGACAAAACAAAGTTTGATAACGAAATGTGCAAGTACCTGGGGATAGAAAATGAAATGGAAAGGAAGCACTTTGTATTACTTAAGCTGAAAGAACTGAAGAACCACCAATTCAAACCTTGAGTTGTGATGCGGAAACATTCTATAGGGAAAAAGTTTGCCTAATGCAAGAAGGAGATAGCCCATCTTTCTCCCACAAAGCAGCTGGTGGATTTGAATCTCATACCTTTGGGTTGACAGCCCAATTCCTTACCACTAAGCCATCACGAAGGGCAACCCAACTGAATGTGAAAACTACAGAACAATATCATTGATTTCACATGCAAGCAAGATTCTACTGAAGATTATCCAAAAACGACAGGAACAGTACATCAGCAGAGAAATGCCAAAAGTTCAGCTGGATTTAGAAGGAGTCGTGGTACTAGGGATATTGTAGCTGATGTTAGATGGATCTTAGCTGAAAGTAGAGAATACCAGAAGCATGTCTATCTGTGTTTCATTGATTATGCAAAGGCATTTGACTGCGTGGATCATAACAAACTGTGTCTGACTCTGAGAAGAATGGGAATCCCAGAATATTCAATCATG
>NW_006399875.1:414050-419235 GCF_000299155.1 Elephantulus edwardii
CCTCTATGAGGTGGATTGATTCAGTGACTGGGGTAATCGGGATGGGTGTGTCAGAGGCAATGAGATTGGCACAGGATAGAGCAGGGTTTCGGGCTGTTGTACCTAGGGTCGCTATGAATCGCAAACAACTCGACAGTACATAACAACAACAACAACAACAACAACAACAACAACAACGCAAGAAGCATGAAAAAGTAAACATGGAAGGAATTAAAAAAATAAAAAAAATGGTTGACGTTGAGTTATTTCAGGGAGTAGCATGTGATTAAGACACAATAAAGTTGAAGGAAGAAATTTACCCTGCACTGAAGAACCTGATGGAATACCAAGTGAAGTGGTTCAGGAAACAGGCGCATCCCTGGAAATGTTCAACAGTCTCTACCAACAAATATGGAAGACAGCTGCTTGGCCAACTGACTGCAAGAGATCTGTATTTGTTCCGATTCTCAAAAAAGTTAGGCAGTAGACTATGGAAATTATCAAGCAGCATTATTAATATCACATGCAAGTTAAATTTTGGTGAAGAACCAGAACAAAAAAAAATCACAATGGTATGCATAAATATTTACAATGAAATATACTTATCACATTCATTTGATAGTCATTTTTATAGTCATTTTTAAAGATTAAAATATTTCCCCCTAAAGGCGTAAGGAGCTTTGATTCAGTGGTTAAGACCTGGACTGTTAATAAAAAATTATTGGTTTTAACTACCAGCATTTAAATGGAAAATATTTCTCCCTGATGTTCACATTCTCCTTACTACCCTCAAACCCGATAGACTAGTTCTTCTCTGATTTATAGGGCTTGTAAATTGGAATCACCTGATGGCTTGTGCAGCTAAAAGCCACCTTGGAATTCTATCTTCTGGAATAACTTTATGTAAACTTGGTTCAGAAGCAGAGTTTTTACAGAGGTGAACAAGTCAAGATGAGATCGTACTAGAGTTTGTTCCTAAGTTCACTGACGTTCTTCCTTATACATGATGAAAACAGATACAGAGATGTTTTTGTTGTGGTTAGGTGCTCTCAAATCAAGTATGACTCATAGTGACCCCATCAACAGCGAATCTGAAAGAATCCTGTTCTTTCCAGCGCCATTTTCACACTTCCTGATACACTAGACCCAATTGTATCATTGTATCCATCCAACTGGTTGAAGGTCTTCCTCTCCTTCACCAACCCACCACCCTTCTCAGCATCAAGTCCCTCTGCAAGGAATAGCCCCTTATAACAATATGCCCAAAGTATGTGAGGTGAAGTCTCATTATCTTTGCCTCCAAAAAGCATTCCGGCTGCACTCTCTCCATGATATATTTGTTTGATCTTTTGGCAGTCCATGGGATGGTCAGTGTTCTTTTCCAACATCACAGCTCAATGGCATCAATTCTTCTGTTATCCCTATATAAATACAGAGAAAGAAAGGAAAATTGAAGCTGGGAATGTTCTAGCCATACTCAATTTTAACTTATTATACATTGATTTTTAAGCCTAAGATTAAAACAAAAATTAATAACCAGCTGTAAGTGGAAGAAAACTAATATAAAATTATCCCAGTACTTTATTGTCTTCTTTTCATCAAATATTTGACACATACACTTTTCAACATAAACTTTGAATGTTAAAAAGGTTTATTTGAAAAGAAAGACCTTTTCTGCTAGGAGACAGAGTGCAGTAAAAACATATGGCCATCATCATGTTCAGAATGTCAAGAATATTTTATTAGGTGTTTTTAATTTACAATAAGAGAGGTAGATAGAGTATTCTCTCCACAATTTTTATAATGCGTTTGATAAAGAATGACAGCTGGATCATGTTAAATTCAAGCGATAGGTCCTCAATTTGAAAACAAAATGTTCTGAATGCTAGGAAATGACAATAATATCCTTTCAGAGAATCCTTGGCTTTTATAGATGTGTGAGTTCTTGTATTTTATATACACATACCAATATTTAAAATATATTCTAATAAAGTATTAGAGAAGAATGTTTTTACTTGGTCATTTGTTTACTCAAGATTACTCAGCATTCATTTAATTGACAGTAATTTTCAATTCTTTTTCTGTTTTGTTTTAATTGTTACCAGAACTCATGTACTAATATGTTGTTGTAGAGTTGCTTGCGACTCATAGCACCCTATGTACAACAGCCCTAAACACTGCTCTGTCCTGTGCCAATCACACTGTCTCTGACATTCCCATCCCGATTACCCCAGTCACTGAATCAACCCACCTCATAGAGGGCCTTCCCCTCCTGCGCTGTCCCTCCACCCTCCCAAGATGTTGTCCTTACAACATGTCCAAAGTATGTCAGATGAAGCCTCAGAATCCTTGCCGTCAAGGAGCAACCTGGTTTAACCCTCTCCAGGATAAATCTGTTTGTTTTCCTAGCAGTCCATGGAACCTTCAATACACTTCTCCAGCACCACAGCTCAAAGGCATCAATTCTCCTTCTATACTCCTTAGTCACTGTCCAACACTCTGATGCATAACGAGTGACAGCAAAGACCATGGCCTGCATCAGACACACCTTAGTCTCCAAAGAGGCACCATTGTTCTTCAGTACTTTGGAGAGGTCCCTAACAGCAGACCTTCCCATCTCAATACACCTTTTAATTTCCTGGCTACTGGTGCTGAGAGTGTTGACTGTGGAGCCAAGCAAACTAAAGCTCTGAACAATTTCAATCTTTTGACCATCCATCCTGATGCTGCCAATTGGTCCAGTGGTGAGAATCTTTGTCTTCTTGACATTGAACCTCAATCCATACTGGAGGCTGCAATCCTTGACCCTCTGCAGCAAGCAGTTCAGGTCCTCCTCAGTTTCAGCAAGCATGGTTGTGTCATAATGCAGATTGTTGATAGATCTTCCTCCAATCTTGACCCCACATTTCTCCTCATAGAGCCCATTCTTCTCAGAGTCAGCCACAGTTTGTTATGATCCACACAGTCAAATGCCTTTGCATAATCAATGAAACACAGATAGACATTCCTCTGGTATTGCCTGCTTTCAGCTAAAATCCATATAACATTAGCTACAATATCCCTAGTACCACGACTCCTTCTAAATCCAGCCTGGACTTCTGGCAGTTCTCTGCTGATGTGCTGTTCCAGTCATTTTGGATAATCTTCAGTAGAGTCTTGTAGAGTTAGGGGGGAAAAAAGAGGTCTCTAAATATTGACATGTTTCTCTTTTTAAAATGGTTATACTACAAAATAATATTGTTATATCATTTGTCTTAAAGGATCATATAGACAATGTATTGAATGACATGGGAAATGCACAAAAATAAAAAAAAATAGGGTACAAATTACAGTAGATAGCATTTGATCAGGACCTGAGACTATTGAAGGAAGTCCAAAGTGCACTGAAGGCACTGGTGATACACAAGGACTGAGGGCATTTACGAAGAGCAAGTAAATTGTTTCTACAGGTTGATGCTGCCCTGGTTATGTTCACTCATTTATGCCAAGACATTTATAAGACCATCAGTGGGCCTAGAATAACAGTTATGGCCATTTGAAAGAAAGGTTATCAAATATGTTGCAATTACAGCAACAAAAATGTCATTATCACACACAAGGAAACTCTTTCTAAAAACAATGTTAAAATTACAGAAGCAGTTCATCATCAGGGATTTTTCAGAAATTCATTCTGGATTAAAAAGGACTTAAAACTTGGAATTTTGCTGTTGATATTAAGTAGAGCTTAAATGACAAGCAGGGAATCCAAGAATATATTAATCTATGATATATTGACCATATAAAGATATCTCACTATGTGAGCCATCAGATAGTATGGGAATTCAGAACATCTAGATGTACTCACACAGAGTCTGTACAAAGACCAAGACACAACCATTCAAATATAAGACTATATGTCGTTGTTGTTGTTGTTGTTGTTACTGTTAATATGTGCCGTCAAGTTAGCTACAATTTATAGCGACCCTATCCTTCTTTAAAGATTAGTCTCTCCTGGGTGCATTCCCAAAGTATGTGAGTCAGATTCTCAAAATCCTTGCCTGCAAGGAGTAACTTGGTCTCACCCTCTCCAGAAAATATCTGTTAGTTTTTTGGAAGTTCTATAGTATGTTCAATACTCTTCTCCAGTATCACAATTCGAAGGTATCAATTGTTTTCTTCTGTCATCCTTGATCACTGCCTATCTCTCTGATGCATAGCAAGAAATTGAAAAGATCATGGATTGGATTAAGCGCACCTTAGTGTCTAGATTGACATCCTTGTTCTTCAGCACTCCAGAGAGATCCTTGTCAGCTAATTTCCCTAATGCCATTAGTCTTTTCATTTTCTATCTGCTGATACCAAAAGTGTTAATTGGGAAGTGTTGTTGTGGTTGTTGTTATGTGCCTTCGAGTCATTTGCAACTCATAGCAGCCCTATGCACAACAGCCCTAAACCCTGCTCTATCCTGCACCAATCTCACTGCCTCTGACACACCCATCCCGATTACCCCAGTCACCGAATCAATACATCTCATAGAGGGTCTTCCCTTCCTGCGCTGTCGCTCCACCCTCCTAAGCATGATGTCCCTCTCCAAGGACCCGTCCCTACTGGCAACATGTCCAAAATATGTCAGACGAAGCCCCAGAATCCTTGCCTCGAAGGAGTAGCTTGGTTTAATTCTCTCCAAGATGAATCTGTTTGTTTTCCTGGCAGTCCATGGTACATTCAGTACTCTTCTCCAGCACTACAGCTCGAAAGCATCCACTCTCCTTCTGTCCTCCCTAGTCATTGTCCAACTCTCTGATGCATAACAAGCGATTGCAAAGACACAGTTGCTCCTGAGTACTTTAGAGAGGTCCGTAACAGGAGACTTTCCCATCGCGATATGCTTTTGGATTTCCTAGCTGCTGTTGCCAAGAGTGTTGACTGTGGAGCTGAGCAAACTGAAGCTGTGGACAATCTCAATCTGTTCGCCACCCATCCTGATGCTGCCAATAGGTCCAGTGGTGAGAATCTTTGTCTTCTTGACATTGAGACTCAGTCCATACTTAAGGCTGCAGTCCTTGACCCTTCGCAGCAAGTGCATGAGGTCCTACTCAGTTTCAGCAAGCAGGGTTGTGTCATCTGCATGACGCAGATTGTTGATAGATCTTCCACCAATCCTGATGCCACAATTCTCCTCATAGAGCCCAACCTCTCGGATAATCTGCTCTGCATACATGTTGAA
>NW_006399875.1:420695-426590 GCF_000299155.1 Elephantulus edwardii
ATTTTACAAAATTCATTCTATTTCCAGCTTCATTCCTGTCACCAAGCCCACGTTTTCCGACTTCTAATTCTTCTTCTCTGTTCCCAACTTTTGCATTCCAGTCACCCATTATTATCAATGCATCTTGATTGCATGTTCGATCTATCTCTGACTGTAAAAGTTGGTGGAAGTGAGCAAACTAAAATTGTTAACAATCTCAAGGTCATCTATCACCATGCTGCCAATCAGCCCTGTGGTAAGAAACTTCATTTTCTTGATATTGAACTTCAATTCATATAGCAAACTACAGTCGGTGACCTTCCACAACACATGATTCTGGTCCCCCTCAGTTTCAGCAAGTAAGGTTGTGTCATCTAACATAACATATATTATTGATGAGTCTTCCTCCAATTTTATTGTTATATTCCTCCTCGTAAAGTCTAGCCTCTGTAATGATCTGTTCTGCACACAGATTGAAAAGTATGAAGACTGGGAACATCCCTGATGTATCCCTGGCATGGATTAAAATTATGAAAGATATGATTTAGAATGGTTTCCTATTACCAAACATACAAAAAATATATGCTGGGAGTGGGGGGTGGGGAGAATCCAAAAAGCTAGACTAGGTTTTGTACAAGAAATTAAATAATTTGACCTTTAATCCATATAACTTCTCATTAAACCATTCACACGATATTTTTAAAAATCCCAAAGAGACAAGCTTGTCTTGAAGGAAAGTACATACAGGCTGCTCCTTAGAGACAAAAAGGGTGAAATTTGCCTCACATACTTTCATCAGGAGAGGACAATTCTTTGAAAAAGACATCATGCTAGGAAAGGTGGAGCATCAGAGAGAAGAGGAACCCCCTCAAAAACATGGATTTACGCAGTGACTATATTAATGGGGTAGAGAATATTAGAGATGAAGAGAAGTGTACTGAGCAGGATAAGTTGAGGTTCAAATCTGTTGCACACAGGGTTGCTGCCAGTGGTAGTCAATTTGACACCATCTAACAGCTCAATCCATCCAAATCCTTCCATTCTGTGATTCCAGTCTCTTTAGTCTAGGGTAAAGGCCTCTTTCAAGGATCCACTGTATTCAAGATAGGATTAGAGTCTCACCATACTAGAAGACATTACCCAAGTCATTACATTTTATTCACCTGGGAGTGTGGTTTTAGCCCGGGATCTTGAGATCTTGAGCTCATGGATGTTTATCTCTTGTTTGATTTATACATTGCATCTAACCTGACCAAGTTTCGCCCAGATCCAACAGGCAACCTACAACCGAAAACTGGCAACTTCCACCTTTAGCCTACAGGATAAAGGCCCATGATTCAGTAGTCCCTGTGAGAATACACACTGGCTTACGTTATCCACAAATGCATTCATCACTTCCCTGACTTTTTTGTCTGTTTGTTTTAGTTTCTTTGAGACACTCTAGGGAATCACAGAACTCAAAAGACATAAACAAGATTGAGAGAACTAAGTGGGGATGAAAAAACAACAACAACAACAACGTCAGATTACTGGAGTAGAATAGCAGTTTGGATGTTTGGAATCATGTCAAACTCTGTCTTTGAGGAACCAGGTGGTATGGTATTTTTTTTTATTATTCACTGATGTGTCCAAATGTGATAATGTTTACCCATGGTGGACAGAGTTTGATGGAGATGCCCAATTAAAACATGTTTGGAAGCAGGAGTGGTAGCCACTTCCAAAATAGCGTGACCCTGGAAACCCTATTAACTTGAAGAAACAATGACAGTTATACAGATATTCAGGTCTTTCATTCATATGAGACATTTACGATTCCCTAACAACATAGAGCTCTGTTGGCCTGGTGGCTAGAAAGTTATACCACCAAGCCAAAACTGGGTGATTTTAACCTGCAGCCCTCAGGCCTCGTTTTAATTATTTTTTGGTGAAACATTCTTAAAAGTGGTATAGCACTGGTCGGTCCATTTGCTGTACAGAGGTAACTCGTGGCTGCTGTGAAGCTGAACACTGTGACACCGACCTGTCAAATGTGATTATGGTTACCCATGATGGGCAGTGTTGGGTGGAGCTCCCTGATTAAAACAAGCTTGGAAGCAGGAGTGGCATCCACTTTTGAAATAGCTTGCCTCCAGAAACTCTATGAACATGGAGAAAGATGAAAGTTATAAAAGTGTTCAGGTCTTTCCTTCATATGGTCACTATGAGTCGTCTACAACTTGAAGGCACCTAACAACAACATTGTAAAATAAATGAGGAGGTGCTACCACTGTGGAAGGCTGTGTGGCACTTTCTCAAAAAGTTGCAAATAGAGATACCATTTGACCCAGCAATTCCACTACTGGAAATATAACCCAAGGAGACCATAACTGACATCCAAACAGATATATGCACACCCATGTTTATTGCGGCTTTGTTCACAATAGCAAAGAGTTGGAAACAACCTAAATGCCCATCAACACATGAATGGATAGAGAAGCTGTGGTATATTCAAACAATGGAATACTATGCTGCACTTAAAAACAAGGAACTCATGCAATATTATTCAAAATGGGTGACTCTGGAGGACATTATGCTGAGTGAAGTATCTCAGTCTGAAAGGACAAATACTGGGTGCCACTGTTGTAAAACAGGACTGACCTTGGGGTTGGGGAGAGAATGAGAAAGATGGGTTCACTAATGTATACAGCACTGAAACAGATGAGGGAGAAAACTGTTTAAAAGAGATATGTGATGAGGTATTTTTGTTATGACAGGAGTCTAGAGGGAAGGCTACATGGTGGAGTGGACCTGGGGGAGGGTGTGTAAAACCATGAAAGAATTTTTATTTTACTTTTCCAAGAGGGTAGTGTACTAGGAGGGAGAGTTGGGAGGGGAGAAAAGTGCAACAATGAATGAATGGAAATTCAAAGTGAATTTTTACTGAAATTAATAATAAATTTAAATAAAAAAGAAATTAGGGTCAATCTCCTCCTATTTGATTATCTGTCTCTGAAAACTCTCAAGAGTGTCGACTATTGGTCAGTTTAGTTTTGACAGTACTCAACAATAATAAATATGAAAAAGAATGTGATATCAAGATTAAAGGAAGAGTCATCAAACACTTGCAATATTTGCAATCATTGGTTATAGATGACAAACATCTGAAGCATTTACTGATGAAATTCAAAGACTAAAGAATTTCTAAGACTAAAGAATGTATACCTCTACATAAAAATATATTTTTACAACTAACCAATAAATAACTTTATTATAACTTGAGAAAAGACTGAATTTATAAAGGATCCTATTTTCATTGGAGTCACACAATTAACACTCATGGAATTATTGCTGTTACTATTGTTGCTAGGGGCTATAAAATGGACTGCAACTCAGAGAGATCGCAGCAGTCGGAGTCAGGAAACCAAACATTGTGTTGAAATTGGCAAATTCTCTGCAAAAGATCTCTTTAAAGTACCAGAAGACAAACATATCACTGTGTAGAGTTGGTGTACTCTGCATGACATAGACATATTGACTCCAGTTGCTTTCATAGGCGTGTGAAAAGTGGACAATGCAAAAATAAGACCAAAGACGTGATGTGATGCCTTTGAGGTGTGGTGTTAGTGAAGAATATTGAATTCACTAACTGAGGAGGAAAAAAGAATCTCATTTGGAGAAATGCAGATAGAATGTTTCAGGGTTTTTTACACCCTTTCCCCTTTATTTTCTGGTCCTACAGCCTTAGCACCTCCTGTGCTCATTTGCATACCTCTGCTTTATTCAGAGTCAGGCCTCTGTAAAACTTCCTTGGTTCCTGCTGATGGGTTAGTTGTGAGTATTGACTGATCTTTTTGCTGCTGCATTCCATTTCCTGCCATATTTTCTTTGTTCTCTCCTACCCTAATACTAATCTTTTCCTGAGTTGTAGCTTTCTGGTAGAACATTCTAACTCACCCATTCTGTGGCCAGTTCACAGATGGTGTATTTGCTCTTGGCTGAGAAGTAAGTGTTAGCATTTTGTAGAATGTTTCTAAAAATTGAGGACAAGGTTGTTAGGAGGGCCACATCTTGGATAAGAAGACCATGCTTGGTAGTATAGTTGATGTTGGTGTTGTTTACTATGAAGTTGCAACTGACCCACAGCACTGACAGGTGGGCTTTCCTAAGGAGTTAATCACAAGAAAGGAGATTGCACATCCTTCTCTTGTGGATCAACTGGTGCATTTAAATGGAGTACCTTTGAGACTGCAGTGCAGCTTCTTCCCACTAGGCCACCAGCACTCCCTGGAGGGTCAAAGGGAAAAAAAATTGAAGAAGATGCTCAACAGGATGAAATGACCCGGTGATGGCAACAATGGGATTAAGTCCTATAGTGACAATGGATAGAGCAAGAAGGTTTCGTCTGTGGGACATAGAGTCACTATAAATTCTTATAAGAATTTCATTCTGTATGCAGAACAAATCATTCAGGAAGCAGGGCTTCCTTATAAGAATAAGAATTTCATTCTGTATGCAGAACAAATCATTCAGGAAGCAGGGCTTTCTGAGGAGGGGTGTGGCATCAGGATTGGAGGAAGACTCATCAACAACATACATTATGCAGATGACACAATCTTGCTTCCTGAAACTGAAGAAGACCTGAAGCACTTGCTGCAGAAGTTCAAGGACTACAGTCTTCAATATGGATTGAAGCTCAACATCAAAAAGACAAAGATTCTCCCTACTGGGCCGATTGGTAGCACCATGATAGATGGAGAGAGATTGAGGTTGTTAGCAGTTACAGCTTTCTCAGCTCTACAATCAACACTCTTGACACTAGCAGTAAGGAAGTCAAAAGATTAATTGCATTGGGAAAATCTACTTTCAGGCACTTCTCCAGACTGCTGAAGAGCAATGATGAGATTAAAGTGCACCTAATCCGGGCCATGTTATTCACAAATACTTGTTATGCTTCAGAGGGTTGGACAATAACTAAATATAACAGAATTGATTCCTTCAAATTGTCGTTCTTGAGAAGTCTTTTTATGAACAGAAAACAAACAAATAAAACAAAGCACCAAAACCAAGTAGGTCTGTCTTGGAGAGGATGAAACCAAATTTCTCCTTGGAAGCTAGGATTTTGAAGCTCTGTTTCACATACTCTGGGCACATGGCTGGAAAAACCAGTCCTTGGAGAATGACATCATGCTTGCAAGGGTGGAGGGACAGCACAGGAGAAGAAGACTCCCGACAAGATGGATTGATTCAGTAACTAGGGCAATAGGGGAAGGTGTATCAGGATTAGTGAGATTGGCTCAGGATAAGACAGGTTTCAGAGTTGCTGTACACAGGGTCACTACGGGTTACAGATGACTCTATGACATCTAACAACAATAAGAACAATAATAAAGATTTCTGCTGTCTTAGTGGTAAGGAATTGCACACACATGGTTCAAATCCACCAGCTACTTTGCAGAAAAAGACAAGTAATCTTCTCTTCTGAGGTTAATTGCCTCCGAAAAGCCCCTGGAAATTCAAACTGAGTTGATTGTGACTCTGTGGTGCTTATCAACAAAATAACAATAACCCACAGACCTGAAGGGATTAGGGTCACATATTGCCTTTGAAACGGTCCCTGACACTCTGTGGCCACTTGGAAGACCAGGAGTAAGGCCTCAGTCCTGCCTTGGCATGTTGGTCATTTCCTATTTTTGTCTTCCTTTTACACATAAGCACAATTATTTTCATTTAAAATTACTCAGCAAACAACTAATATGCTCATGAAACACCGATTTATGAGTGGAAAATAAGTGCTATGTGGGCCTGATGGTGCTTTTAGGCAGAGATTTCAATATTTCACAATCCTAGGCATGTACCATTTTTTAAAAAAATAATGTTAATGAGCATTTACAGAGATTTTGGATTTCCATTCATTCATTGCTGCACTTCTTTCCCTGC
>NW_006399875.1:428240-432470 GCF_000299155.1 Elephantulus edwardii
TGGAATGGAAAGACGCCCCGAATAAGCAAAACACTCCGTAAAAATAGAAAAAAAAGGTGTGTATCTTTTTAAGAAATATGAGACATGGCTAATATTTTTCCATCTTCAAAGTTTTCTTTCAGTCAAACATGGACAATCTTGAGTCTCTTGGTAGTTAGTGAGTTGAGTTTGGATTTTATCTTTTTGAGGAACAAGAGGGGAAAGGAAGAATGGAAGGTGCTAGGGAAGTGTTACCCTCAGGCCGAGCTAGACTTCAGAGAGTTCAGAGAGTCAGAGAAGTCAGAAGGAGAAGAGGATGAGTTTCCTCAAACCTGGCCAGAGGCAAATCCAACAGGATCTGAAAGCCTGTGTTACTTTCCTGACACACTCAGGATGGTGCATGTAGAGGAAGGAAGCAATTGAGAATCATTGTCTCTCTTAGTGAAATAATATTGCTTGATGAGAAAGGACTGAGATGAAAGGGAGATGAAACATTAAAGCAAGGATCTTAAGTCCTGGGCAGAGTAACGAGAGGTACAGGACCTGGGAAGAAATTAAGTCACATCCTACCACTACTAGGAGGATGTTGCCCGAATGTACCTGGGCTTGTCGGAGTACCCAGGTGTCTCCTCAGGCAGGTGGGTGTGGGCACAGCAGGTGGCAGCAGAGCTGGAGCTTCCTGAAGTGTACCCACTGACAGACAGACGCAGACATAAGGCTCACTGATGGGCTCTGAGTCTGGAAGCCACAGTCCTAGTGCCCTTGTCCCTGCCATGTGTCAGTTCTCACCTGTCTCCCTTTGCTTTTACCTAAGCAAAGGCACCAACAAAGCCCAAGAACTCTGAGGCATGCCTGGGGCCACTTGTCACTTAGACAGACCAACTGCCAGCACGTTAATTGTGAGGCCTCATCGCAAGGAGTGCAGATTCCCTTGATGTCTAACAGGAAACAGAAAGATACAGGCAGGGCCTCCACATCACAATGGTGTGTCTTCCTAGCCCCCAGTCTCTTTCCGGGCCTCATCCAGCTCAGAGTGAATACAAATCAAAGTCAAACCTCTTAAAACTATGTGCAAACTGCCAGTGATTAAAAAGAGGCCACTGTGTATGGGAGCTCAGGAGTGTTGTGGAGAGTGTTTCTCTTACCAGGAACTTACAGCTCCTGCCCTTTAAACACGTCTGCACTGATAAACCATTACGTGTTCCCAAACAGGCGCTGCTTCTTGTTTCCTATTGATTCCGAAACTGCCTCCTGGTTTGCAAGTCAGCTTCCAAACTGGCAAGAAAGTACTCCTCTCAATGATGGATGAAAAAACTCCTGTGCATGCTGTTGGCTTGTTCTTGAATGATTCTGAAGATGATGGGGTGCAAGGAGTACCAAACATCTGACTAGACACTCAGGCAGAAAGTCAAAGTCAATAGCTGCGCTTTGAGGGGTATAGACTGCTATAGATCTGAACTTCTATTCACAGCTACTGTTGTTACATGCCATCAAGACGACTACCACTCATAGAGACCCATTAACGGTAAATCTGAAACTTGCTCTATACTGCTTCCTCCTTACGATGCCTGACAAGCATAAACTGACAAGTTGGAGTTGCTTTGTCGATCTACATTGTCGAGAGTCTTTTCTTTCTCTGCTCTTCCACCTTTCCCATCAAGATGTCTTTTTCCAAGGACTGGTGTCTCCTGATAACATGTACAAAGACTGGAAAATTAAAGATTCACCATCATCTTTAGTTATGCTGTTGTTGTTATATGTGCCATCTAATCGCTTGTGTCTCATAGCGACCCTATGTACAAAAGCCCTAAACCCTGCTCTATCCTGTGCCAACCTCATTGTCTCCGACACACCTACTCCCACAACCCCAGTCACTGAATCGACCCATCTCATCGAAGGTCTTCCTCTCCTGTGCTGTCACTCCACTCTCCCAAACATGATGTCTCTCTCCAAGGACTGGTCTCTCCTTGCAACATGCCTGAAGTATGTCAAATGAAGCTTCAGAATCCTTGATTCCAAGGAGCATTCCGGCTTCATCTTCTCCAGGACAAACCTGTTTGTTCTCCTAGCAGTCCATGGTATGTATATTCCATTTTCTTCTCCAACACCACATCTCAAAGGCATCAATTATCTTTCTATCATTCCTAGTCACTGTTCAGCTTTTTGATGTATAGCACACAATTGCAAAGACAATAGCCCAGATCAGGTGCACCTGAGTCTCCAGCCTGACATCGTTGCTCTTCAGTACTCTGGAGAGGTCCCTGACAGCTGACTTTCCCAATGCAATTTGTCTCTTGATTTCCTTACTGGTGGTACCAAGAGTGTTGACTGTGGAGCCAAGCAAACAAAAACTGTTAACTATCTCAATCTCTTCACCATCAATACTGATGTTGCCAACTGGCCTAGAGGTGAGAATCTTTGTTTTCTTGATGGTGAGCTTCAATCCATATTGAAGGCTGCAGTCTCTGACCTTTGGCAGCAAGCACTTCAGGTCATCCTCAGTTTCAGCAAGCAGGGTTGTGTTATCTGTATAACGCAGGTTGTTGATGATTCTTCCACCAAACCTGATGCCGCATTCCTCCTCGTACAGCCCAGTGTCTTTGATGATCTATTCTGCATACAGATTAAAAAGATATTGAGACAGAATACATCCTCGGCTGACGCCCTTCCCAATTTTGAACCAGGCAGTGTCCTTGCTCTGTTCTGATGACCGCCTTTTGGTCCAAGTATAGGTTTTACATAAACACAATCAAGTGTTCTGGGATTCCCATTCTTCTCAGAGTCAGCCACAGCTTGTTGTGATCCACACAGTCAAAAGTCTTTTTGTAGTCAATGAAGCACAGATAGACATTCCTCTGGTATTCTCTGCTTTCTGCCAAGACCCATCTAACATTAGCTATAATATCCCTAGTACCACGACCTCTTCTAAATCCAGCCTGCACATCTGGCACTTCTGCTGACGTGTTGCTCCAGTTGATTTTGGATAATTATCAGCAGAATCTTGCTTGCACGTGTCATTGATGATAATGTTCAATAATTTCTGCACTCTGTCGGGTCATCTTTCTTTGGAATGGGAACAACTATGTATCTCTTCCAGTCAGTTGGCCAGCTTGCTCTCTTCCAGATTTCTTGGTAGAACTTAGCACATCCAGGGCAGTGTCTGTTTGTTGAAATATGTCAGTTGTTATATCATCAACACCTGGAACCCACTTCACCCAAGACAAATTTGTTTTTTGATAATCCTTTCATAAGTCTTCTCAAACAATGGAAAAACATTAATTCTTCATTGGTCTTCTTTATTCGTTGTCCAACTTTCAGTTGCCTAGGAAGCCATTGAAAGACACCATGGCTTGCTTCACATACACTCTAGTCTTCTAACTTACATCCTTGCTGACAGCAGATTTTCACATTTCAACATATCTTTTGACTTTTTTCACTGGTGCTGCCATGGTTATTGATTATGAGTCCAAGTAAAATGAAATCCTTGACAACTTGAATCTTTTCTCCCTCTGTCATGATAAGCTTATTGACACAATGGTGAGGATTTTTAGGTTTTGATATTGAGATATAATCCACACTGAAGGCTGTAATCTTTGTTTTCTTAAGTAAGAGTTTCAGCTCTTCTGTGCTTTCTTCAAGCAAGGTTCTATCATCTGTGCAGCAGGACTTTAGTCACAGATGATCATGTGCTGTTTTGTTGGTAAGTGTTATCAAATTAAGTATGACTTACAGTGACTTAATGATCAGTAAATCTTTACTTTGTCCTATCCTGAAAGATCCTCTTCATCCTTGACACGTTTGATTGCAATGCCTAACACACTGTATAAAGGTGTGTTCCATGCTCTCATTGCCTTTGACTTGATTCCATTTTATAGCAAATGCTGTAAGAGATACTAGAACTAACGGCCCTGTAGGATTTCCAACTGACTAGATCTTGAAACGAGCTCTGGTGGTGCTATGAGCTCAGATGGCGAAGTCCTTGGGGAAATGGGCTGCTAACCCAAAGGTGGCCTCTCTCATGGTCCCAATCTACCAGTAACGATGGTAGAGAGAGGCAATCACCTCTGTGCAATGCACAGCCTTGGCAACTAATTGGAGAGTCAGTCTGAGAAGGTTCCAACATGAGCAATTATTTGAGTGGTGCTGTGGATAAGGCATTCAGCTGTTAATAAAAAATTGGGTAGTTTAAATTCATGGTTTAAACGCACCGCTGAAAAGAAAGAGAGTAGCAGATTGGATAAAAAAACAAAA
>NW_006399875.1:438822-530711 GCF_000299155.1 Elephantulus edwardii
GCACCTTAGTCTCCAGAGAGACACCATTGCTCTTCAGTACTTTGGAGAGGTCCCTAACAGCAGACTTTCCCATGGCAATGTGCCTTTTAATTTAAAGGGTTACCACTCCTAAATAAAACAAAATGATGACATTTCCTCAACCCCTCATGCACCAGTCAGCCATCTTACATTGTTTTTCATCTTTAGAACTCAATTAATGTCTTCTCCTTCAGAAACTCTCTGTGACAAAACTCATAAGCCTCTCTTATCTTAAATAAAATCTGCTTATCATGGCATGGTATATATCTGTTTAAAGCACCTTTTTAAAGTGTTCTTGAAACTGAGGAAAAAAAACACAATTATTTAGACTATTGTCCCTTTGGAAATTAAAAAATGATCGATCATAGTACATACCTGCCTAGTTGTATCCTATCAATTACTGTGTGTTGTTGTTGTCATTGTGTACCACAGAGTCAAAGAAGATCCATAGCTGACCCTCTGATGGGTTTTCAGAGGCAGGTAATCGCATACTAGGAGATTGTCCATCCCTGTCCTGCAGAGCAGCTGGTGGCCTCAAACCGCAGCCTTTGGGGTTGCAGTGCAGCTCCTTGCCACTAGGCCACTAAGTGTGATCAATTCTGTATATAATCCATCATCAGGAAGCTCTGGAGTCTTACTGGCAAGAAGCTGTGCTGCAATTGCTAAGGCCTGTGGTAACTCAATGGTACACAACAAACAACAACAACAACAATTCATTATCCTTGTCTACTTGCTTTACCCAAGACTTTGTTCATAAAGCACTTCCTCACCTCACAAAAAATTAATGGTCCAAGAAGGGTTGATGTTTTTGAAATGTACTATTAGATGGCCTATGGGTGGCAAAAATAAAGTACAAGCCAACATATCATCGAGAGAGTACAGCTGGTGTACTCTTTGGAGGCAAGAATAATGAGGCTTCACCTCACATACTTGGGGAATGTTGCTAGAAGGTGCTATTTCTTGGAGAAGGACATGATGCTGGGAAGGGTGGAGGGTAGGCAAAGGAGAGGAAGGCCCTTGACCATATGAGTTGATATGGTGACTGCTTCAATGGGCTCTAGTGTGTCATGAAGTGTAAGGATGGCGCAGAATAGAAGAGGATTCAGATCTTTTGTTCATGGAATTTCTAGGAGTCATACTCAACTCCTGGCATCTAACAACAACAACAACAACAACATTAACTGTTGGAGAAGAATATTAAATATGTAATGTAGACTGCCAAAGAACAACTTATATGCTTTGGAAAAAGTGAGACTAGAATGTACACTTTAAGCCATTAAAGTTTGTTTCACGTACTTTGGGCATGTTACAGGAGAGTCTCGTTTCTGCAGAAAGACATCAAGCTTGGAAAAGCAGAAAGTCTGTGACAAAATGACTATCAACAATATCTAATAACATCACTGTTGCAATAAATGGCTTAATGACAGCCAAGTTTTTAAGAATGCAGTAGATTTTTGTGACATTTACGTCTTTTGTGCCCAAGGTCATTAAGTACTGGAACTCATTGACTAGAACCTAAAAATAACAAAAACTCAAAGTGCAACTCTAGACCTTGATGACAAAATGTATTTCCTTGTCAGTAACCCCAGAGATATTTCTAGCTTCTATTAGTGTTTTTCTCCTTGTATAAAATTT
This sequence comes from Elephantulus edwardii, assembly GCF_000299155.1. Taxonomy (NCBI): domain Eukaryota; kingdom Metazoa; phylum Chordata; class Mammalia; order Macroscelidea; family Macroscelididae; genus Elephantulus; species Elephantulus edwardii. The sequence goes on from NW_006399875.1 coordinate 440,476, forward strand.
TCAGGTAGTGTATGTCTTTATAACTTAAAAAAAAATAAAGATGAAGATCCAATTTAAGTTGTTTTAAGGAGACATGAACTGTCAAAAGAACAAACAGCTCTGTCTTGAAGAAGGTACAACCAGATTGTTCCTTAGAGGCAAAGTTGACAATACTTCACTGAGCACATACATAAAATTTGTTGCAAGGAGAGGATATTCCTTTGGTGAACAATATCATGCTTGGAATGATGAAGGATCAGAGAAAGTGACAGTATCTTCAACCAGATGGACTGGCACAGTGACTGTAGAAATAGACTTAAGTTTTTCAGAGATGGTACAGGATAGGATAGGGCTCAGATCTGTTGTTCATAGAATCACTGAGTCATACTTGATTTGATGGCATGCTACAACAGTAGCACAGAGAGCTCTGGTGAATAAAATTCAAACAAGTCTATGAGAACCAAAATATTACTTGAGTCTTTCCTATCTGAATTTAAAAATTATCTTAAGAGTAGATTGCTAACAAAACAAACACGTTTATCCTGGAGGCAAAGATTCTGAGGCTTTGTCTGACATACTTTGGACATGTTGCAAGAAGGGAGAAGTCCTTGGAGAAGGACATCATGTTGGGAGGGTGGAGGGACAGGGCAGGAGAGGAAGACTGTTTATGAGGTGGGTTGATTCAGTTACTGGGGTAATCAGGATGGGTGTGTCGGAGACAGTGCGATTGGCACAGGACAAAGCAGGCTTTAGGGCTGTTGTACATAGGGTCGCTATGAGTTGCAGGTGACTCAACGGCCCATAACAACAACAGCAACTACTAAAGAGTAGTTTTGAAGGATTGAGTACAATGATTGAAGATCCAATAAGTTGTGGGCAGGACTGAAGGATATCATCCACAACAACATCCATAGAGAGCAAAGGTCACTAAAAAGATAGAAGAGAAAGACAATAACAAAATGAATCATAGAAGAGACTCTGAATATTGCACTAGAACATCAGGAAGCCAAAACAAAGGGGAGCCTTACTAAAAAGAAAGAGCTGAGTGGAAGATTCCAAAGACAGCTTAGAAATGAAAGGTAAACAAACTACTATAAGGAGATAGGGTGCAGATCTGTTGTTTATAGGGTCACTATGAGTCATACTTGACTTGACAACACCTAACAAAACAACAACAATGGGTGAGGGCTTGTAGGGCCAAGCCAATGTCAGCTGCTTCAACTCCACCATTTGCACTGCAAGGGAAAGATGGGCAATTTCTTCAGAATTTTGCAACCTCTGAAACCTATTGGAGGTTAAACTATAAGTCTGCTTTGACTCAACAACAATGAGTTAAGTATTGTGTCAGTATCACAGTGGGTAGGAATTTCAAACTGACTGTAACAGATAAGACAGGTTCAGGTCCATTGTTCACAAGGTTGCTAAGAGACAAGGACAGCACAGAACAAAAGAGCAACAACAGATCAGGCAAAATATGTGCTAATTTGCTTTGGTAAAATTCACAACTTGGGACATCCCCTGGGGCAGTCCTACTTTGTCTTACAGAGCCCACATGAATTTGTATTTTGGCTCACAGACTTTGTTTCTGTTGTCAAGAAGGCGCACTCCTTGGAAACAGTCATTATACTAAGAACAGTGAAAGGTCAGACAGAAAGAGGACAATCTTCAATGAGACAGATTGACCCGATAACTGTAACAATGGACTAGTACATATCAGAGATCAGGCAGAGCAAGGCATGCTTCAAATATTTTGATCACAGAGTCACTATAAGTCTTAGTTGACTTGACAGCATCTACAAGCAATAGCGTTAACACAACTCCAGAAAATCTTACTTTAATATAAGTGTATCATTTATATGGAGTTAAGATTCAATGCATACATTTGGGGGACAAAATCCAATATATTGCACTAAAAATACAATCTTTGCATGGTGGGATTTGAAGCTGTGCTTGTATTGGGAGCCTTGTATCATATTAGAAGTGATCCTATCCCAGTCACGCCCATATCACCTTCTCTTAGTTGAATGCAAAATATGCTTAAATTTGTTAAGTACATTGCTACTCTAAGTGATAAATCCTACCAGTCATGCATCACCTTTCTATTAGAAAAGATACTTTACTTGCATAACGACATCATATTTTTTGCAAAACGGACATCAAAAGATTATTTTGTTCCATAATTACAAGGAACAAGTAATTTGAATATTGTGCTGGTGTCATGCTAACCATTGTCTTGTATGAAGGGAAGTGCAAACAGTATATAATAATCTTTGTTGTTATGCTTGTAGGTCAATTCTGATTCAACATGACCCTATGGAAAGCAGATTTAAATTCTACCCATAACTGGGTCCTTTTCACAGTTGTTGCTATGTCTTGACTAACAAGTATGGCTTTTGTTGTTTTTATTTAATATTTTACAAGTCCTCTTTCTGAGGACAACTTAATAAACTCATTTTTGTAACGTGGAGATGGATGAAAATGTTAGTGCTAAATTTAAGACAATTAGTGTAATCATCTACTGGCTAAAATGTCAGGACTTTATTTTCTGCTATAAAAGAATTTTATTCATATTGCTTTTTATATTCGTGGCAGGGATTCAGTTCTGACTCCTGGCCATCTTGTATGAATCAGGAGGGAACAGTCCTGGGAAATAGATACGATGATGGGAAAGGAGAAGCATCAGAAAAAGAGAGGAATTCCCTGAATAAGATAGATTGACACACTAATAAAGTAACTGTTAATAATAAGATTTTCTATAGCTACTTTTTCAGAAGTAGATTGGTAACCCTTTCCTCTGCTGTAATTGAATATATATCCATTTTAGTGGGTCATGACAAAATGAGGTAAAAAAAATCAGGCAATTTTGTAATGATGCAATTTGATAGTTATGTATGATGTAGTCATCACATGTGATGTGATAAGCTAATCATTTGTAAAGGAATTCGGGTGGGATACAAGTGCACAACATCTTAAGACACAGTTAAGAAGAGTTTTCCTGGGATGTGGCCTGTATCAATGTTTGTCCTGTAAGAGATTAGGAGAGACAGTCATGTAGAGAACCTGCACAGATCCCAAGAAACATGTGGATCTCCAAGTTGTACTTAGCTGATAAATGTTGAAAGGAATCTGCGGGTTTATCCCAGAACCAATAGAGAGGCAACCCTTTCCCTCAGACCGAATGCCGTGAACTCAGGTTTAACCTACTATACCTTGGTGATTCGTACAATATTTAATCCTTACAATATTTAAGACTTTATCATGATACTATTACAGACTTAACAGACATCATGCTGAATAAAAATGGATAACTTATTTACATACTGTTGTTGTTAAGTGTCATCAAGTCGTAGGCGACTCATAGCGACCCTATGAATGAAAAACCTAAATGTTTTCATAACTTCAATCCTTTCTCCAGGTTTATAGGGTTTACAGAGACAAACTTGTTTTTATCGGGAAGTTCCACCAAACACCGTCCACCATGGGTAACCATTATTGCATTTGACACATCACTGTCACAATGTTCAGCTTCACAGCGACCATGAGTTACCTCTGTACAGCAAGTGGACACACCAGAGCTATATGACCTAGAAGAATGCTTCACCAAAAACAATTAAAAACAGGCCTGAGGACCGTGGGTTAAAGTCACCCACCTTTGGCTTGGTAGCATCACGTTCTGTCCACTAGGCCAACTTAGCTCTCTCTATGCCGTTGTTGTTACATACTATAAAAGCAACATGTTCATGATTTGTCTTTTATTGAACAGTAAATCTAAACCAGAATGTATGAAACCTTTAAGGTTCAACTCTAAAGATATTGTAGAAGAGCATTGGAAAGCCACATTCAAATAACACTTAAGCCCTATGTCTAACATGGGGGGCAAGACGAACAGACTGAAGAATTGGCTGTGATAGTCAGACCCAAAGGCTGAAAATAGGGAGAGAGTAAGGCATCAACGTTACATCACTGAACCAGGGCAAAAGCTTTTGGTCCTTGGTGTTGTCATTATTGGGTGTCATCACGTAGACTATCACTCATACTGTTTGTATAACATCAGAACATTGCTCTATCCAGTTTTATTGTCCCAATCTCTGCCTTGTTCAAGTCCATTGTTGCAGTCACCGTGTCAATTCATCTTTTGAAGGTCTCCCCCTCTTTCACTGACATCCTACCTTTCCTAGCAAACATGCCTTTGCCCTCGGACTGATGCCTCCTGACAACATGCTCAAATATGTAAGATTTTTAGCATCCTTGCCTCGAAGGAGCACTGTAGTTGCATTTCTTCCAGACAAGTTTTTTTTCTTGTTTTGGCTATCCATAGTATATTCAATGCTCTCCCCCAACACTACATTTCAAAGGCAATGATTCTTATTCTATCATCTTTATTCATGTTCAAATTTTCAGATGCTTAATAAATACTTGAAAAGGTTATAGTTTGGGTCAGGCACATCTTAGTTTTTGACTGGAGTTCTTGCTCTTTAGCATTTTTGAGAGATCCTAACAGCAGACTTTCCTAATGTTATACGTGTTTTGATTTCCTAATGGAAGTTAAAATGAATATTGATCCAGGCACAAATAAATCACAGGCAAATACAGTATTTTCTCCATCAGTTGTGATATTTTCTATTGGTGGTCTAGTGAGGATTTTTGTTTCCTTGATGTTGAGATGTAATTTATACTCAAGGCAACGTTGTTATTATTATATGCCATTGAATTGACTGTGACTCATAGTGACCCTATCAACTATAGCTCTGAACTCTTGTCCAATCTCGAGCCAACTTCCCTATCTCTGATATACCTGACCCCATTGCCATAATCACTGTGCCAATTCTGATAATCCAGGGTCTTCTCTCCTGTACTGACGCTCTATCTTTCCAAGCTTGTTGTCCTCCTCTAAGGACTATGACCTTTTGGCAATACGCCCGCAGTATGTGAGATAGAGTTTAAAAATCTTTACTCCAAGGAGCAATCTGGTTCCATCCTATAGTCTTGGATATGCTTTAGTAGATCCTAAGTCTACTTAATTTCCTGTAAGCAAGATTGTGTCTGCATAGTGCAAGCTGTTGTTGAACTGCCACCTAATCCAGATGTCACTTTCTTCTTCATACAGTCTACCTTGTTGAGTTATTTGCTCAGTATAAATATTGAAGAAATATCAAGGAAGAATATGGCGAGGTTGTGTCCTTTCTCAATTTTTTTATGTTAGGTACCTACTGACATGGCCTTAGTGATTTGTCTCCTGTTACTTATGCTTTTGCATGTTTTCCATCTCCCTTCTGAGTGTGGACCTGTGGAGCAGCCAGCCACAGCCTGATTTATAGGATGCACTCTTTCAGACTCTCAGTGTACACTGTAAGAGAAGCATTGTGTGTCTTCTAGCTGCTAAGACTTGGTGACATTTTTTATATGGCAGTAGCTAACTAATGTTGTTGTTGTTGTGTGCTATCAAGTCCAGTACGACTCTTGATGTCCCACCTGATCCCTGTACCTACCTGTGTTTTCCTTATCATCTCTGACACACCAGAGCCCATTGCTGCAATCACTGTGTCAGTCCATCACATTGGAGGTCTTCCTGTCTTTTTCTGACTTCTCAACTCTCGAAATATGATGTGCTTTTTCCAGGTATAGCCTCTCCTAGCAACAAGTGCAAAGTATAGTAGGTGAAACTATCATTTCTGCCTCCAAGTAGCCCTCTGACTGAACCTTCTCTAAGTCATACCTGTTTGTCCTTTTGGCAGTCCATGAATGTTTAGGGCTCTTCTCCGATAGCATAACTCAAAGACATCAATTCTTCTTCTGTAATCCTAATTTAGTGCCCGGCTCTTAGATGGATAGTAAGTAATTTAAAATGCCATGGCCTGAACTCAGGTACACAGTATTCTTCAAACTAACATCATTACTCTTCAGTATTTTGGACAGAGCCTTGACAGGCAACTTACCCATTTTTGGTTCTTCTTACTACTGGTACTAAGAGTGTTGACTGTTGATCCAAGTAGGATAATTAGTGCATCCTTATTATATCCAATGCTGTATTTCTTTTTTTTAACTCAAGAAAATTAAACGTGTATAATAATCAATAACCAGGATGATATAGCTTTACTTCCCTTCCTTATTCTTACACTAAAATGCAATTTTTTTTAGTTCAAATAAAGGCTTCTTCACTAAGAAACCTTTGGTATTGATATGCAGAGGCCCTAAATGGTTTTTGCAAGCACACTCATGTAAACACACTCTCAAGAAAACACTGATGTTTTCATAGTCTACCTGAACTGTGAAGTTGACGCAATTCTCTGGATTTATTACATCTTATACCTTAATTTCTAAATAGAATATACAATAACGTTTATTCCAGTCTCTTTCCTCCCCATCATGTTGGGTTATACAAGAAAAGGAGGGCCATTTTGAAAGGAATTTTTTAATGTATATTTTCCGACTTCTCTTCACAAATATTATTCCAGAAAAATGGTATAGTTGTAGATTGTCCTGAATAAATAAATAAATTAAGAGAACACTTCACCCTTTGATAAAAAGCTGTCTAATAATAAATTTCCAACCAAAACAAACACATTATTCTACTATATTTGACGTAGCGTGCCTACCCTTGCTGTCTGTGTAGACTCAAATAGTAGCACTGTTTGTATTCCACTGGGAAATTCTCCTGGAATCACGTTTCCTTTTATGTGCTTCTACGTCTCTTTTGTGGCTTGAGTGCTAATGTTTTGTACTAATGTAATGTTTTGGTGCTAAAGTGTGTGATTTGACTGACATCTGGAACCAGCTGCAAAGGCAAGAGTTTATTTGAACAAAGATGGGATTGAGAAGAGGTTAGTCCCTCGATTCACTTCCTAGTGTCAAAAAAATTTGCTCTATTTTGATACTTACCTTTGTTCCCCGCATTGGGGAATTAAACTCTATGATAAACAGACATTACAACTTGTTTCAGGAAGTGAATGGCTGTTCCTTTGATGGATGCCCCTGGCTTGCTCAAGGCTGCCATCGGTAATTGCTGCCACCAGGCAGAGCACAAACCCACCAGCCTTCAGCCTTCCTTTTGGACAACGTGCCCTCCTTAGAATCTGCCTGCTAACCCCTGAGCTGATTTTAATAACCCTCTCACCATGTCCCCAGGCTAGCTCTCTTGGCACTAAGTCCTCTGTCTTGTAAAACCCAGTTACTGAGGTAACACTTTGCTCTTGCCAATGTGATCTTCTGTGATCCAGCAAGTCTGTCTTGCTCCAGATGGTGGGCCGGGATAATCACATAATTCATTCAATGTAGGTGTCCTTTCTCTAGTACAGGAGAAGGGGGATACACACTTCTAGTTCCAGACCCGTTTGTAATAAAACAATGTGAAAAACTGTAAACCAGAAAATACAATTTATCAAATTGTGAGTTAAATTAGTAGGAATTCCATTTAATTCAGAATTAAATTACCCATGTGCTCTCTTCACCGGTTAGCACAAGGCACTCTATTGATCTGAATGGATGTCCCCGCCTGTTCAAGCATCTGGGGAAATGCGTTCTCCATTGGCAGTATGGAAGTTAGATTACAGAAGTCTGCACTCCACCCTGCAGAGCAGGGGACCTGAGGGTTTCAGAAGGAAGTGAGTGTTAAAGGGTCAGTGTTTCCTAAGACAACACACAGACTTGTGATAGAGCATGAGAGGAAGGAAACAAAACATCCCATAACATGCTTGCCTCATTCATTTTAATAGAATAGGTAAAAAGATTTGTAATTGCTAATCTTTTTGAACTCTGTCCCAGGAATTGTGGGGATCTCCATCCATCACCTCGGAGATAAGCAGAAAACACAAAATAATTTCACACTAAGCCATTGATTTCATCACTTGACTACGCGTTATAGTCATCTAACCAAACACAAAGAGAGGTTGTTTAAACAGCTTATTCCTAGTAGGAAAATAGAGCCTGGTTTGGCTATAAAGGTACTAACATTCGTGTCTAATTTAAGTAAATATTCTAACTCAGTTCACCAACTTAGCAATTTTTAAAACAAATTCTTTGTAGCATCGGACATGCATGTTTAGAAGTACACAAAGAATGTGTACTTCTCTTTCTACATATCTTTACACATACTGTGTGCTCTAATTAACATTTGTACAATCACATCACTTAACTATCATTAAATGCATGTTCATGTAAATATGATTTGATTGTTAAAGAGAGGCTATAAAATCTTTGTCGAACCTTAGTGAGTTGTTGATCACACTTATACCTGGTCTCATAATATTTCAAGGAATTTTTCTTTCTTCATTCTATAAGTGAAATTTTTAGCAATTTACCCTTGTAGTTGTATCTAACTTACTTAAATAACTCATTTTTTTTTTCAGTTAAAATGGGGTAGAAACTTCATAGAAGATTAAGAACTCTCAGAGAAATACAAAGTGGTGGCCAAAAAACAAGTTACACATCTTTCGTCTTCTGTTGGGTGTTCCTTAAGACCAGATCCCCAGGAGAAAGAAAGAAAAAAATAAGTCTCATGTATGCAAACTCTCACAATGTCCAAGTTCAAGGTGCACCCTTCATTCTTGTTTTTGAATGTCTTCTCTGAAAATTCACCAACCCGTCTTCTAACTGAAGTGGAAGATTTTCTTTTTGCCTGCCCCACACACCTTCTTTTGTATGCCACACATGGCTTATTATCCACTGTGTGTTCTGTGAAGTAAGAAGGGAGGCGCTGTGCAAAAATCACCTTGTCTTCGGCTCCAGATTTGCCTTTATGTACTTCAGACAAGATTTATGCGTTAGCGGTGATGTTAATGTGCTAAGAGGATCTGATTTTTGTCTTTGTCTCTCAATCCAGTTCATCAGTAATTTCTCCATCCCTATTATGGATGTATCTAGCTTTTCCCCCTCTGCTGGTAAATAACAGTGGTGGCAATGCACTAAGTTTGAAATGTTTTATCTTTGACAATTAGGGTCACTGTGGTTGTTGAGTGTGGCTTGCCTAAATCATAAGCAATTGCTTCTGGTTGCTCTTCATCTTTGTGAGTAACCATCTTCCTCTCCCTTCTGAATTGACGCTTCTCCTTTATTTTTTGTTGTTGTTCTCATTAGCATTGATTTCATTGCATTGTTGTTTTATGGTAAACTTCATGGTGATGTTTTTGAAATAAAATTGACACATAAGACTGGACATCACTACCTAGAAACTAAAGCCTATACTGTTGCATATAATTTTAATTTTATAAATATAATACAGTAAGTACATAAGCCAGTACCACAGGCATTTAATATGAGAATAAACACTTGTGAATTAAACTTATGGCAGTACAGTGAATTGCATGCAAGAGATACAAGATATAAACTCGTAGGCCACCAGAACTCTCCATTGTTTTTTGAGTAGTTTTGTTTGATTTGTTTTGTTTTGTTTTTATTACAAACTTAAGAAAGCTCTAGTGACATAGCCCACAGAGCATTCCACTGATAACTAAACCGTGACAGCTCTCTTGCAGCTCCAATTTAATAGATGTTCTACTAGGAATCTTGCTTGCTGAAACTTAGGAGGACCTGAGGCATTTGATCTCAAAGATAGCAGCCTTCAATAGAGATTGACACTCAACATCAAGAAAACAAAGATTCTCACCACTGGGCAGATTGGTGACATCATGATAGAAAGTGAAGTGATTGAGATTGTTAACAGCTTCAGTTTGCTTGGCTCCACAGTCAACACTCTTGGTACCAGCAGCAAGGATATCAAAAGACCAATAACATTGGGAAAATCTGTTGTCAGGGACATCAGCAAATTTATTTTTGTTGTTGTATGCTGTCAAGTTGCCTACAACTTATAGTGACCCTATGTTCAGTAGCTTTGAAGCCTACTCTGTCCTGAGATGGTCTCAATAATTCTGACCACAAATCCCCTTTGCCTCAGTTACTGTATCAATCCATCTCATTTTGTGTTTTCTTTTCCTGTACTGTCCCTTCACCCTTCCAAGCATGATGTCTTTCTTCAAGGACTGGTCTCTCCTGGACATGTGCCCAAAGTATGTGAGGTGGAGCTTCAAAATCCTAGCCTCCAACAAGAAACTTAGTTTCACTCTTTCCAATACAGACCCATTTATTTTATTGGTAGTCCATAGTATGTTCAAGACTCTTCTCCAGCACCACAATTTGAAGGTATCAGTTCTTCTTCTGTGATCATTAGTCATTGTCATCAGAGTGCTAAAGAGCAATGATGTTAGTCTAGTGACTAGGGTGCTCCTGTTTCTGGCCATGGTCTTCACAATTACTTGCTATGCGTCAAAGAGTTGGACAATGACTATGTATGATAGAAGAAGAATCGATGCCTTTGTGTTGTGGTGCTGGAGAAGAGTATTGAACATACCATGGAGTGCTAAGAGGACCAACAGGTTCATCGTTTTGTTTTGTTTTTTTTTTCCCAGGTTCATCTTTGAGGGTAAAACCAGGCTGCTCCTTTGAAGAAATTATTTTGAAACTCTATCTGACATGCTTACAGCATGTTGCAAGGATGGAGAGGGACATTATGTTTGTAAAGATGGAAGAACAATGCAATAGAAAAAGACCCTGGATGAGATGGATTTACTCAGAGACTGGGGTAATGAGGATAGGTGAGTCAGAGATGATGAAATAGAGCAGGGTTGAAAACTGTGGTACACAGGGTCAATATGAGTTGGAGTTGACTCAAAGGTACATAACAGCAACAACTGCTAGGAAAAAATGGTCAATCTCTTTCCATGATCTTTAAAGCCCTCTTAAAATTCACTGAAGGCTCAACTCTGAGTACATTCCAAATTGACTGCAATGAGAATGATATTATAAGCACACAGGACCATAGAGTTTAGACTTATGAAGTTAAATGTTGCTGAACTTGTGTCATGAGGAGTATAATTGTGTATGCATGAGTTTTGTGTCCTTTTTCCTGTAAATACAATTGAAATGTCTGCATCGTCCAGGTGACCATTTTCTTTTGTGCATCTTACTTGAATAGAATGATGAGATTATAGTTGGTGGGTGACTCAAGTGGGCTTCAACTCTTTGTGAAGCCATATGACAGATTAGTACTGCAAACATTTTAGTTGGAAGTTGAATATTTAAAAATTCATATTATCATGATGCTCTGTCAGAAAGTTCTTGTTATCACCAAGTTTAATTTAGTGTAAATGTCATTTTATTGTCTTTTTAGAGATTCTAATGTTATTATCATTGGTGGACAGTGTTTGGTGGAGCTCCCTGATTAAAACAAGCTTGGAAGCAGGAGTGGCATCCACTTCCATAACTGGCTTGCCTCTGGAAACCCTATGAACCTGGAGAAAAGATAAAAGTCACGCAAGTGTTCAGGACTTTTGTTCATAGGATTGCTATGAGTCATCTACAACTCAATGGCATTTAACAACCATGATGTTATTATCACTCAAATCCATCATATATCAATACATTTGCCATGTTGGGGTGACTTATATTTTGACAACTTTCAGAATGAAAGTTATGCCATTAACATTCCAAGTATCAGTAAGGTCTCCCATAGTGGGACGATTTCGTTGGAGCTTTCAAGTTTAGATAGAAGATGAATTAGGATTTGGTGATGTTGTTGTTGTTGTTAGATACCATCCAGTCAAGTGCTACTTGTAGGGACCTCTTGAACAACAGATCTGAGCCCTGTGCTATCCTGTGCTAACCTTGTCATCTCTGATACTGGAGCCCATCGTTCCAGTTACTGTGTTAATCCATCTCATTAAGGATCGTCCTCGCTTTTGCTGACTTTACATGATTCCTGGTATGATGTTTCCAAGGAATGACCCTTTCAGAAGAATGGTCTCTCTTAATACAATCTCTCTCCACCTCCCAAGGAAATTGTCCATCTTTCTTTCATGAAGAAGCTTGTGGATTTGACATTTGTCTTTGGGTTGGTGGTACAACTTCTTACGTGTTGGCCACTAGAGCTGACTCTAAGCATTGTTGTTTTTATAAACCATCAAGTCAACTATTACTCATAGTGACCCTAGGAACAATAGCTCTGAATTATGTCCTATCTTGAGTCAATCTCATTGTCTCTGACATAACTGCCTCTTTGCCACAGTCATTGTGTCAATCCATCTCATCCAGGATCTTCCTCTTCTGCATTGATTCTCCAATCTTTCCAATCCTGAGCTCTTTATCCAAGTACTCCCCCCACCCGAAAATATGCTCAAAATATGTGAGATGGAGTTTATAAATCTTTGTATCCAAGAAGTAGTCTGATTTCACCATCTCAAATACAGAACTTTTTGTTCTCCAGGTGGTTCATGGTATGTTAAATATTGTTCTCCTGCATCACAATTCAAGGTTTCAATTCTTTTATCATCTTTAGTCATTGTCCAGCTGTCCAATGCATAGCATAACAAGTCATTGTGAAGACCATGGCCTAGATCAGGTGCATGGCCTAGATCATTGCTCTTTACTATTCTGGAGAGGTTCCTCACAACATACTTTCCTAAAGCAACTCATCTTTTGATATTCTGAATGCTGGTACCAAGAGTGTTAATTGCGGTCCCAAGAAAGTTAAAATTATCAACAACCTCAATCTCTTCATCTTGCATAGTGCTGACACCCAGTGGTGAGAATCTTTGTCTTCTTGATATTGAGCTTTGATCCATATTAAACACTACAGTCCTTGACCTTCTGTAGCAGACACTTTAGGTCCTTCTCGATTTCGGGGAGCAAGCTTGTATCATCTGCATAACACAGATAGTTGAGGACTCTTCCTCCAATCTTGATGCCACTTTCTTCATAAAGTCCAGCTTTCTAAATGATCTGCTCCTCATATAGATTGAAAAGGTATGGAGACAGAGCATATCTCTGACTCATTCCTTCCCTGATCTTGAAGCAAACAGTGTTTCCTTGCTCTATTCGGAGGAATACTTCCTGGTCCAAGTATAGGTTTCATATGAATACAATCAAGAGTTCTGGGATTCCCATTCTTCTCAATGCTAGCCACACTTTGTTTTGATCCACACAATCTAAGCATTGTCGTTGCTATTGTTACTGTTTTTGTTATGTGCCATCAAGTTGCCTATGACTCATAGTGACTTTATGTACAGTGTCTCTGAAGTCTGGCCTGTTCTGAACCAGTCTCACTGATTCAAACACACCTATCCCTATTGTCCCAGTTGCTGTATCAATCCATCTCATCTAAGGTCTTCCTCTCCTGTGCTGTCCCTCAACCCTTCAGAGCATGATGTGCTTCTCCAAGAACTGATCCCTCCTAGCCAAGCACCCAAAATGTGTGAGACAGAGCTTCAGAATCCTAGCCTCCAAGTCCAAACTTGATTTCACCCTCTCCAAGAGAGACCTATTAAAACATTGGTGGATTAAAATAAATAAAACTTGATCTGTTTGAATTAAACAATTCTAGGAACAATAAATTGAAAAGAATGATACCACATTTACCATCAAAATTTATCTTTCAAGATCTATCCTGAAGTACAATGCCAGCAGAGATTGGATAATATTTATATTTATACACCCATGGGGAAGAGAAGATAAAGACCCATTACTAAAATTTACAAACCAACCATTAAAGACAAAGATGAAACAAACAAACAAACAAAACCACACTGATGTACTTACCAATCACTGCAGCGTGGAAAAAAAAAGAATGCAGATCATTCTCCAGTACAACAAACTGAGAGATCAGGCAGTTTGATATCTTAGTATGGGAACCCACTGTGGCCCATGGCAGCATGGTAGAATGGGGCTCTGGACAGATCCTGAAACCTTTCTGCTGAGGGTCACAACTGGAACAGTAGGGAAATGTCCTGGATGAGGGAATTAAGGTAGATAAGGTGACTTGGCTAGATCTTATATGTTGATGCTAGATTTAGTGAAGAAAAATGGGGTATCAGGATCAGGAGAAGACTCATCAACAACCTCTGTTATGCAGATGACAAGATGACACAGCCTTACTTGCTGAAAGTGAGGACAACTTGAAAAGCTTGCTGCAGAAGAACAAGAAAGACTTCAAGTTTCAATATGGATCACATCCCTAGATCAAGAAAAAAATTCTCACCACTGAACCAATAGGCAACATCATGATAGATGAAAAAAATGTCAAAATTATCCACAATTTCACCTTTTGGGATCCACAATCGATACCGCTGGCACCAGCAGTAAAGAGACCAGGACAGTTATTGCATCAGGAAGTCTGTAATCAGGAACCTCTCCGAATTACTGAGAAGTAATGATATCTCTGATTCAGACTGAAATAGTTTCAATCACTTGTTATACAGCTGAGAGCTGAACAATGAATAAGGATGGAAGAAGAATAATTTTTGCCTTTGAACTCTGGTGTTGGAGAAAAGCATTAAATATCCATGAACTGGAAAAAGAAGGCAGAGATAACATCTTAGAGTTGAGTAAGAATACTCCTTGGAAGCAAAGATGACAAAACGTCATCTCACATAATTTGGATGTAATTTTAAAATAAGCTATTCCTTGAAAATGGATACCATGCTTGGAAAGGTGGAGGAGAGATGAAAGAAAGACCCTCAACCAGATGCATTGTCACAGTGACTGTAGCAATAACATGCTCAAGTGCATTAGCGATCAAGAGGAAAGTATAGGAGTGGGCAGGGTTCAGAGCTGTGGAGCATGGGGTCGCTATGAGTCACCCCCAACAACGTCTAATAATCAGCACAACAGTGCAACAGTCTGAAATGGCTAAGACAGTAAGTCAAGATGCATTGATTATTACTCTTGATTGCAATGCAATTGTTGAAAACAAGGAAGGACAAGAAATTGGGAAAATATGACCTTCTAGAAACAAAGTCAGAGATCACGTGTTAGAATTGTGCTAGATCAATCATAGTAATCGAGGAAAATGTCTTTTCAACAAAATGATGAATTATACATCTAAACCTTTAAAGACAAAATATTAAAGGGTCAAGTTGATTTTATTTCCGGGAAGAGTCATTGGAGAATCTCAATATCAGCTGTCAGAACAAGACCTGGAGTTGCCTGAAGAACACACCAGCAATTTGTCACAAGGAAATTAAAGATGAAGTTCAGGAGAGACAGAATGCGATTTTGAATACATTTCAGCTGAATTCAGAGATTATCTCAAGAATAAATTTAATTCATTGAACACCGATGACTAAAGGCCAAATATTTCATGAAGAATATACACTGAACTCTGAAATAGCAATTTATTTTCTCATCAGTTTTGTTTACATAATTATTTTTCTCATGAAAAAATAGGTATTTAATTTGGAAAATGTTTGTTGTTGGGTTCTGCCATGTTGTTGTTAGGTGTCATCAACTTGCCCAATGAACCAGATCTGAACCCCGTCCAATCCTGTGCTATCCTCACAATCCCTGAAACACTGAAGTCCATTGCTACAGTCACTGTGTCAAACATATCTGAAAGACAGTAACTTTTAATGTTACTTTATTTATTTTGTGATAAGGTACTCCCTCAAAATTACAAAGGTAGTATCAAGATTCTGCTGAAAATTATCCAGAAACAACTGGAGCAACACGTCAACAGAGAACTGCCAGATGTGCAGGCTGAATTTAGAAGAGGCAGCGGTACTAGGGATACTATAGCTAATGTTAGATGGATCTTTGCAGAAAGCAGAGAGTACCAGAGCAATGTCTATCTGTATTTCATTGGCTATATAAAGGCTTTTGACTGTGTGGATCACAACATGCTATGGCTGACTTTGAGAAGAATGTGAATCCTAGAACGTTTGATTGTGCTTATGTGAAACCTGTGCTTGGACCAAGAAGCAGTCATCAGAACAGAGCAAGGAGACACTGCATGGTTCAAAATTGGGAAGGGGGTTAGCCAAGGATGTATTCTGTCTCAATATCTTTTTGATCTGTATGTCAAACAGATCATCTGGGACTCTGGGCTGTATAAGGAAGAATGTGGCATCAGAATTGGTGGAAGAGTCATCAACAACCTGTGTTATGCAGATGACACAACCCTGATTACTAAAATTGAGGAGGACCTGAAGTGCTTGCTACAGAAGGTCAAGGACTGTAGCCTTCAATATGGATTGAAGTTCAACATTAAGAAACCAAAGATTCTCACCACTGGGCCAATGGGCAACATCAGTATGGATGGTAAAGAGATTGAGATAGTTAACAGTTTTAGTTTCCTTGGCTCCACAGTCAACACTCTTGGTAACAGCATTCTGGAAATCAAAAGACAAATTGCACTGGAAAAGTCACCTGTCAAGGAACTCTACAGAGTACTAAAGGACAATCATGTCAGGCTGGAGACTAAAATGAACCTGATCTGAGCTACAGTCTTTACAATTGTGTGCTATGCATCGGAGAGCTGAACAGTGACTAGGGACGATAGAAAGAGAATTGATGCCTTTGAGCTGTGGTGCTAGAAAAGAGTGTTGAATATACCATGGACTGCTAGAAGAACGAACAGGTTTGTCCTCGAGAGAGTGAAGCCAGAATGCCCCTTGGAATGAAGGATTCTGAAGCTTCGTCTGACATACTTTTGACATATTGCAAGGAGGGACCAATCCTTGGAGAGGGGCATAATGTTTGGGAGAGTGGAGGGGCAGCACAGGAGAGGAAGACCCTTGATGAGATGGATCGTTGATTCAGTATTTAAGGTAATGGGAGTAGGTGTGTCAGAGACAATGAGGTTTGCATAGGATAGAGCAGGGTTTAGGGCTCTTGTACTTAGGGTCACTATGAATTGCAAGTCACTGGACGACAGGAAACAACGGTATATAGAGAATTCTCTTGTAATCTTTGCTACCTGGACCTAAACATCAGCATATGCATAATAAAGTTATCCACATTAATTAGTTAATAATACTTTTGCATTATTAGCTAAGCTGTAAAGTTAATGTGGATTATTTTCAGTTTTTACACCAACAATATATTTATTTATTTATTTGCTTACTTATTTGTTTGTTTGTTTATTTAGTTCTCTTTTTTTTTGTAGGTTGAGTCCCTTTGCCTTGCCACTTATCTTCCATCTTGTCCGTCTGCCTCTATATATCCATCCACTTGGAAGTCAATGCCTGTAATTACTGCTAATGAAGGATTGTTTATTTAATGATCATTTGTGGTCTGCAACTCTTGAGCACTTCACTACATTTTCCTTTACAGTGACATTATGCTAATAACCCTTTATTTGAATCATCACTAACAATATTTTCTTGCCTCAGGTCTGGACCACACACCATTTTTCTATTTATTATATAGTGATATTTAGAGAGATGGAAAATACCCAAACACAGCATTTCAGCAGTGGCTAAACCCTCTCAGAGTCTCATCTATTTATATTTAGAATTACGAAAATGTTGATTTCATGCTTTCATTTTCAAGTCCAAATCAGATTGAGAAATAACTTTTTTTTTTAATTTACAGTTTACTTTTACCTGTCCTCTGTTATTTCACATGATTTTAAAACTAGGCTAAGCTATGCACAACATTAGCAGATTAAATACAATTTCCATTTGTCAAAGGATGTGCTGTTTGAACTCCAGCTGACATAGTTTGGATGTCGTGTTCAGAACAATTTGAAGCTCTTTGCCTTCCTTAAGTAAACAACTTGATCCAAGTCACAGCTCGGATGGTCTGGAATAAGTGCTAACATGGTATCACATTCAAAGTCTATAGCAGTTCAATGCTAGAATTTCCACCTTCCGTTGTGGAAATTCAGGTTCAGCTTCCAGTCAGTGTTCCTCACTTGTATCTAAAACCTCTCTATCGTAAAAGGTGTGTGCCTTTAACAGACTGAGCAGGACTCAGAAGACATTCTAGACTAAGTTAGACAAGAGAGAAGAACTGAAATTTTACTCTTGTAAATTTGATATATTACAATAAACCATTCTGACTATGGTGTAGAATTGAGCAGAGTTTTATTCAGTTTTTATGTGGTTACCATGAAGAATACCTCCACAATAGCTAACACAAGTATTACCCAGAAGAAACCATCTAGAGTTGAAAACCTCACATTTGAGCAGTTGTTATTATTAGATGCCATTGAGTCGAGTACAACTCATAGCAACCCAGTGAACAAAAGATCTGAACCCTCTTCTATCCTGTGCCATTCTCACACTTCCTGACACACAAGAGCCCATTACAGCAGTAATCATGTCAATCTACCTGGCTGAGGGTCTTCCTTTCCTTCACCGATCCTCCACCCTCCCCTGTATATGTCCTTCTCCAAGGAATAGTCCCTTGTAGCAACATGCCCAAAGTATGTGAGGTGAAGCTTCATCTTTCTTCCAAAGAACACTCTGGGTGCACCCTCTCCAAGACCTAACTCTTCGTTCTCTTGACCACCCGTGGGATGATCAGTGCACTTCTCCAACACCACAGCTCAAGGGTGTCATTTCTTTGTTGCAAAGGATTAAGGAATGCAACCTTCAGTATGGATTGCATCTCAATATCAAAGATTTTAGTACTGGACCAATAGGCAGCATCATGTTGAATGGAGAGGAGACTGAAATTGTCAACAGCTTCAACAGCTTCATCTTGCTTGGTCGACAATCAACACCCTTGGTACCAACAGTCAGGAAATAAAGGAGACACATTGCACTGGGAGAGTCTGCAGTTAGGGACCTTTCTAAAATTATTGGGGTGTAATGATGTCAGTTTGAGGACTAAGGTGAGTCTGATTCAGGACATGGTCTTTCTGATTAGTTGCTATGCTTATGAATTTGATCAGTAGTTTGTCCTTTAGTCCTTCGTCCTGACCCTGCCCAGTGGACTCCTTGGTAGTAGGTTTGATTTTGCTGCTTTATGATCCTACTGGCATGTAAATTCTTCTTGTTGTTAGGTGTTTTTGAATTGACTGTGACAGCTTGCTTTATCCTGTTCCATCCTCACAACCTCTGCTGTGTCCAAGCCTGTTGTTACAATCACTGTGTCAATCCATGATGGTGAACATGGTCTTTCTTTCTCCATTCAACTTTTCCAAACATAATGTCTTTTCCAATGGATTAACACCTCCTGAAAATATGCCCGATGTATATGAGATTAAGTTTCAGCATCCTTGTCTTCAAAGAAAGGCATCCTGGTTTCACATTCTCAAAGACGAGATTTCTTTGTTCTTTTGATAGTCTGTGGTGTGTTCAATAATATGAACATGCTTTGAGGTACAGCTGTGATATTTTAAGATTGTTGATGTTGTTGTTAAGTCCCATCGAGTCGTATGCAACTCCTAGTGACCCTGTGAATGAAAGTCCTCAACACCTGTGTGACTTTCATCCTTTCTCTAGGTTCATAGGATTTCCAGAGGTAAGCCATTTCAGAAGTGGATGCCACGCCTGCTTCCAAGCTTGTTTTAATCGGGGAGCTCCACCCAACACTGTCCACCATGGGCAACCACTACCACATTTCAAACATCAGTGTCCCAGTGTTCAGCTTCACAACAACCACAAGTTATCTTTGTATGGCAATTGGATACATCAGGGCTATGTGACCTAGAAGTATATTTGAACAAAAACAATGAAAAACAGGCCTGAGGGCCGCAAATTAAAGTCACCCACCTTTGGCTTGCTAGCATCACTTTCTGTCCACTAGGTCATCTGATCTCTCTCTATGTTGGTGTTGTTGGTGTTGTTAAGTGCTGTTGGATTGTAGGTGACTCATAGTGACCCTATGAATGAAAGTCCTCAACACTTGTGTGACTTTCTCCAAGTTCATTGGGTTTCTGGAGGTTAGGATCAAGAACACAAAATTTTTACTCCAACAAAAATTCTTTTGTTGTGTTGTTGCTATTCTTAGGTGCCCTTGAGTCGAATAGGACACATAGGGGTCCAATAAACAACAGACCTGAGCTTCGCCCTATCCTGTACCATCCTCAACATTGCTCACATGCTTGAACTGCTTGTTCCGAGCACTGTATGGATGTGTCTCATGTGTCCTTCTCTCTGTCTCATTCTGCACTTTCCCAGAGTAGTGTCTTTTACAAAGACTGGCCGTTCTTGACAACATATCCAATGTATGTGAGACCAAGTTTCATCACCTTCTCTTCTAAGAAGCACACTGGTTGGACAACTCCTGTGGAAGTAACAAATTGATGCCTATGAAAGTATGATAAATGTAAATCTACGTGAAGACCTAATAGGGCACGGGGAGCCCTTAAAAACCAGGGCAAACTCACCATATCTCTGGCTCCACATTTCTCAAATGAAATGAAGCTGCACATTTTCTTGCGTCCTTCAAAAACATGGAGACCTTATTGTATGCTGCATTGAAACAGATGAGGGAGAGAACTGTTATAGAGGGATATATGATTAGATATTACTGTTATGACAGGAGTCCAGAACGAAGGCTGCATAGTGGAATGGACTTGCCGGGAGGGGTTGAAGAACAATGAAAGAATTTTTTTCTTTTACTTTTCAAAAAGAAAAGCGACTTGAGGGTAAGGAGTGGGCAGAAAAGAGTAATGAATGAAAGAAAATCCAAAGTCTCTGTAAATTTTCAATAAAATAAAATAAACAAACAAACAAATATACATGGAGACCTTAAATTCCAAAGACGTCATGGGTTCACAAAAGAAGACTTGGGCCCAGAATTTAATGCACCTCAGACCTTTGGTTGAAACTCATTCTGTTTTGATTTAGCTTGAATTTTTTGCCTTTTGATTTCTTTCATTAAAAAGCCACAGTCAATGATGTTACCCATTTCATGTATTGACATAAAAGATAGATACAGTGTTGGTGTTCACAGCTCCGCAGGCTCTCCGTGTAGAAGAAACCCTGATGGGTCTTTTCCGCCACAGCGGCAGTGAGTGTCACACAGCACCCTTCCTAAGTCAGCATCACAGGAGCAGCAGTTGCCTCCAGTTGCAGGTCTTCTTTGTCTGCGTCATCCATGTTCTGTAACTTCTGCCATCCCTCTCCCTCCTCCCCCACCCTGTCTCCCTTTTATAAAGGATTGAGTTGTGTTTTATCCTCTAATCCTTTCAAAACACAGTGTACCTTTCTAAATGATGGCAATCCCCTGACAAGGCGAGAGAGATGAGAAAGCTGGAAACCACATCACAAGGCTCTGCTAAATCTGTTGTGACAACAAGGCAGGAATGCAGGGACTTGCTTCCTTCCCTCTGAAAGCACCTTTGTTAGGTTTCTGAGGGAGAGGAAGAGTCAGCAGAGGGCTGCACGCAGTTAGCCTTTACCCCAACCTGCCAATCACATTAGCTTGCATTAAAAAAAAAAAAGAAAGGAAGATGAAGGAAAATAGGAGTGAATTCTAAATGGAAAGGCATAAATAAAAGACATGCAGGGTCCCAAATATCACAACTGCTAAGCACCAGGCGGTGGAGGTGGCTAGACCTTCAGCAGGTGACTAATTTGTGCCTAGAGGAATGCTGCTGAAGTCCCCTAAATTGTGTTCCTCGTTTCCATCTTGGCTGGAGAGGTTTTTTAATGCTGAATTGAATGCACTTTAAAGATCTATTCAGAGATTTCTCCTTTTTTTTTTTTTCTTCCCCTGGCTTGCTAAGTAAGGGGCTCATTTGCATCAGGTTGTCAAGAGTTATGACATTTAATGCTATTAATGTCACTTCCACTAGACCACTGGCGATCAACTGCCTTCACCTACAAAATGTGAGTGCTTCTGACGACATGATCGTAAGCAGAGATCCCAGGACAGTGAAGAGGAAGCTCAGGTCGCTGTCCTGTGTTGAGCGAGGCTGGCCACTAGCTCCCGGTGCCATTCACTGTCAGGAATGTGGAGCAGCACTCATCCAACATCACAAGTCATAAACACACACGAGAACACATGTGCCCATGCAAACACACACACAGAGCCCCTTTTGTTCTGGAAGTCCAGAGAAATTCAAACACAGTCAATTCTTTCACCAAGCAGCCTGTGAGGGCTGGGACAAGATAGAGGGTGCACGTCAAGAAACAAATGTCAAAGACACCCACATATCTGTTGTTGTTATGTGCTGTTGAGTCGCTTGCGACTCATAGTGACCCTATGTACAACAGCCCTAAACTCTGCTCTATACTGTGCTAGTCGCATTGCTTCTGACACACTCATCCCGATTATCCCAGTCCTGAATCAATCCACCTCATAGAGGGCCTTCCCCTCCTGAGCCGTCCCTCCACCCTCCCAAGCATGATGTCCCTCTCCAAGGACCTGTCTCTCCTTACAACATGTCCAAAGTATGTCAGATGGAGCCTCAGAATCCTTGCCTCCAAGGAGTAGCCTGGTTTAACCCTCTCCATATCTGAAGATACAAAAAGGGTTCATCTTGGGGACAGGCGAGTCCACAGTTTCCCAGACACTTGATTGCCGTGACAGTGACTGTCTTGCGGAACGCTGAGATGGCTTTCATTAGGCTTATTCCACCAGCTGCTCCCTGATGAGAATGGACAATCTCCTCCTCCATGACTAACTGCCTCTGAAAACCTGCCGGAGGGTCAGCTATGGGTTGATTCCCAACTCGATGGGGTACACAAGAACAACATTTAACACAATCTTAAAATGATGATCTCTGTTCTTTCTACATCTTAAAAAATTGTCAGTCACATTTGATAAAATTGCATCCTGTACTTACATTAAGGAGCTCTGGTGGTAAGGAGTTGTGCTGCCAATCCAAAGGCAGACAGTTCAAATCCACCCACTGCCAAGTAGCAGAAAAGATGGGAAATCTCTTCTTCTTATGCAATTTACAGTCTCTGATAAACCACTAGAGAAATTACACCAACTTTTTAGAGAAGTTACCCCGAAATATATCGTGTGTACATCTTTTCAAATTCTCCCAGATGGCAAAAGACCTCACTCCTCTGCCTTCGTGCAAATAATAGACAAGTCCCTAAGTCGATAATAACACCAGAGAGGAACTCCGGGATCAGACCAATCAACCACACAAAGAGCTTCCATGTGGCCAGAGATAGAACTCAGGAAGCAGGAAAGGGGAAGATAGAAGGCAGAATGGAAAAAGGAATCCTAGTGATGATGCAGAGAGAGTGCTGTACAGTGTGGGTCACAACACAAAATGTATGGGGATGAGTGGATGGGAAAGGACATTTGCTCTGCAAACTTCTACTCAAATAATAAAATTTAAAAAATCAAGCAAATACACAGAGAGCATAAATAAAATAAAGAATGCACATTGTATTTCAAAAAACTTTATTAGACTTAAAGTTTGATTTTGAATAGAAAATAATCTATACTAATATACACACTTAGCAAAGTTCTACTGGCCTCATCCATGAGGAGGCAATCTGCTAACTTGAAGGCCAAGGCTCCCTGCCAGTTTGAGTCATCACCAGTTCCGAGGGAGAAAGATGACCAATCTCTTCTCTTATAATTTACACTCTCTAGAAACCTTCTACAGGGTCAGCTATGAGTCTGCTTTGACATAATGACAGTGAACTGAGTTTTTAACTTTTATTATAAAATATGTCACAATATTCAGAGAGTTAGAAGAGAAAGAATAACCTCAATTTAAAATGCCACAATTTTATACGCTACTGCTTGCATTTTTATTTCTCTAACTGTGCCACTGTCTTTATTTCCACATCTATATCAGTGTCTGTCCAGAGATAACTCACGGTTGCTGTGAAGCTGAACACTGTAACACTGATGTGTCAACACTGATGTGTCAACACTGATGTGTCAAATGAGATAATGGTTACCCATGGTGGACAGTGTTTGGTGGAGCTCCCTGATTAAAACAAGCTTGGAAGCAGGAGTGGCATCCACTTCCGAAATAACTTGCTTCTGGAAACCCTATTCATCTGGAGAAAGGATGAAAGCTATACAAGTGTTCAGGCCTTTCCTTCATATGGCCTTGATGAGTCACTTGACAGCACTTAACAACATATCAGTGTTAAAGGACAGAAATTATAAGTTCTCAGCAGCTAAAGATTGGTGATTCAAAGGCTCCCAGAGGCTCCATGGAAGAAAAGAGCTGGCTCACTGCTTCCACAGTGATCATGGCCTAGAAAACCCTGTAGAGTAGCTCTGTGCTGGCACTTCAGATCACGGTGACACACTGGTGATGATTTTGTGACACAATATTGACTCAAATGCACATCTTCTCACTTACCATCTTGGATCCTACTCTCAGTAAACCTCAAATATTAGCTTATTCCAGATCACGGGCCCAACTCTCTCTTGTACTTTTATGTCTAATATTGTCTAAGGTCTTTCTGAGAAATGTTTCCTTTTGAAGAGACTGAGACTGAAGTACATTCTAGATTTGTTGGATTGTTTTCTTATGATATTATTTAACTTCTTCCTCCAACTCTTACATTTTCCTTAAAGTGAAAGTTATGTCTACTCTCATATTTGTTCTTTCCAGCAAAAAAACCCAGCCAAACAAACAAACAAAATGAAAACAGAACCCTTCATAGGTGCTGGTACAAAATGACATTTCAACCAGGGAGTGGATCATCCAGATTATCTTGTTGATGGTGTTTTAGTGAAAGTGGAGACAGCCTTTGCTTCTGAGATACTAACCATCTGTTGTTGCTGGCTGTCTATATTAATAATTTTAATGTGGTTGTTGTGTAATGTAGTTAGTTGTTAGAGACAATCGAGCCATTCCCTCTGTATGCGAGTTCATAGGTAGTGGAAGGAGTTAAAACTACTCATGGCAATCTACAGGTTGGCTCAACTAGAAGTGGCTCAGAAAAAGTACCTGGCAACCTATTTTTAAGTAAACAATCCTATAGAAAACATTTCTAATGGCACACATGAAGGCAATGATTCAAAGCGACAATTTCAAGGAGAGAGAGAGTTAGATAGATGACAGATGAAGAGATAGATAGATGATAGATAATAGTTGTATAGATAGATAATAGATGGATAGATACATAGATAGATACATAGAAGATAGATGAATAGATAGATAAATAGATGATAATAGATGGATAGATAGATAGATAGATAGATAGATGACAGATAGATAGATGATAGACATAAGTATTTACCTATACATGACCTTTGAATTGTGGAGCTGAAGGAGAGAAAAGTTCACAGAGTATAGCAAACATATCATGGACTGCCAAGAGACCAAACAGGTCTGTGATGGAGAGAGTAAAACCAATTTATTCCTTGGAAGCAGGATTTTGAGGCTTCATCTCACATACTTTGGGCATGTAGCCAGGCGGGAACAGTCTTTGAAAAACCCATCATACATGGAAGGGACGAGGGACAATGCAGGAAAGGAAGATCTCAGATGAGATGAATTGACACAATAACTGGGGTTATAGGGGTAGGTGTGTCAGAGTCAGTGGGACTGGCTCCAGATAGAGGAGGTCTCAGAGCTATTGTGCATGGGGTCGCTATGAGTCGCAGGCAAATTGACGGCACATAACAACAATAACATGGTATCGATGATGTTGTTTGATAATTTCTACACTTTGTTGGATCACTTTTTATTTTAAATGGGGGCAAATATGGACCTCTTCCAGAAAATTGGCCAGGGAGTTATCTTCTGAGTTTATTGGACTAGTAAGTGAGCATTTCCAGAGCTGTATCTATTTGCTGAAACTCTTTAACTGATATCCCATTTATTCCTGGGGCCTTATATTTGCCAGTGTTTTTGGTGAAACTTGAGGGTTTGTCTTTAATATCATTGGTTCTTGATCATATGCTACTTCCTGAAACCATTTTTGGTATGGTCTTTGTATTCCTTTCATTTTTTTTGTTGCTTCCTATATAATTCAATATTTAGCTCAAAGAATCTTTCATTGTTGCAACTTGAAGCTTGAATCATCTCTTAAGGTCTTTCAGCTTGAAAAAGGTCAAGCACATTTTTCACTTATGTTTTCTGATTCCAGGTATTTTCACTCTTCATTAATTCTTGCCTTTATCTTTCTAACAGCCCTTTGAAGCCTTCTATCCACCTCTTCTTTTAGCATTTTGTTCCTTTTCTTTAACTTGGCTCCATTCAAGAACAAGTTTCAGAGTCTCTTCTGACATCTATTTTGGTTTTTCTTTAATTCCTGTACTTTTAATTACTTTCAGCTTTCATCTTGGTTGATATTATTGATGTCATCCTCAAACTTGTCTGGTTTTCTGTCATGAATGTTTAATGCTTCAAATCTACTTTTGAGATGATTCTTAAAGTAAGGTGGAATAAAATCAGGATCAAATTTTGGTTCTTGTGGACTTCTCTTTATTTGCTTCAACTGTAACTTACATATGAACAATTGATGGTCTCTTTCACAGTCAGCCTTTGGTTTTGTCTTGAATGTTCACATTGAGCTCCCCCATTGTCTAATTCCACTGATGTAGCCAATCGGGTTATTGTCTATTTCATCATGTGAAGCCCACATGAATAGCTGTCATTTATACTTTCTAGATAGTTGTAGATCATAACATATTGTGGCTAATATTGAGAGGAATGGGAATTCCAGAACACTTGACTATACTCATGAAAAACCTGTACTTAGACCAGGAAGCAGTCATATGAATAGATCAAGAAAACCCTGCATGGCTCAAAATCAAGAAACAAGAGTTAGGGGTGTGTCCTTTCTCCATACTTCTCAATCTGCGGGTGGAATCATTCAGGAGGTTGCACTCTATGAAAAAGAAAGTGGCATCAGAATCAGAGGAAAACTTATCAACAGCCTGTGTTTTACAGATGGCACAACCTTTCTCACAGAAACTGAAGAGGGCTTGATGTATTTGCTGCACAAGATTGTGAAAGGCAGTCTTCAATATGTATTGGATCATAACATTAAGAAAGCAAAGATTCTTACGTGCAGGCCAATTGGCAGTCACATGAGCGATGGAGGAGAGATTGAGATTGCTAACAATTTCATCTTGCTGGGATCCACAATCATCATTCTTGGCACCAGTAGTACACAAATCAAAAGAAAAATTGCTTGGGGGAAAGTCTGTGGCCAAGAACCTCTCCAGTGTGGTCAGAGTAACATACTCAGGTGCGTATGATCCAAGCCATGATCTTCACCATAACTTATTATGAATGAGAGAGCTGGAGAATGACTAAGGATGGCAGAAGAAGAACCAATATATTTGAGTTGTGCTGTTAGAGAAGAGTATTGGATATGCCGTGGACTGCCAAGAGAACCGACAGTTATGACCTGCAGAAAGTAAAGCCTTGGAGGCAAGGATTTCGAAGCTCTTTCTCACATACCTTGGGCATATTGCAAAGAGGGACCCATACTTGGAAAAGGACATTATGCATGGAAAGATGGAGGATCAGTGCAGGAGAGGTAGACCTTGGATGAGATGGATTTACACAGAGAATGACAATGGAGACAAGGGTGTCAGAGAGAGTGAGAGTGACTCAAGGTAGGACAAGATTAAGAGCTAATGTGCATAATGTGACATGGTTCCAGGGCACGTAACAACAAGAGTAATGAACAAATCAACGATTACTCAAAATTCTATCATGCTATCTGCAGCCTCATTTCTGTCACCAAGCCTGATTTCCAACTAGCAGTTCTTCTTTGTTTATGACTTTTGCAACACTATGAGCAACAGATCAAAACCAGGACCTATCTTGTTTGAGTCTCACAATTTCCAGAATGCCCAAGTCCATTGTTCCAATTAGTGTGTCAATTCACCTTTGTTGAGGACCTTCCTCTCTTTTTCACAGACCCTCCACTATTTAAATATAAATCATTCTCTAATATTTTAGGAAGAAAAAAGTTATTTTATGTCTACTTTTTTCTCATTTGAAATTACATCAAAATTTTCCATTCTATTGTGTTTAGACATTTGTGTTGTTTTCATGTTCTTGCGATGATGAATAACACTGTTATGAAATTTGGTGTACAAGTCTCCATCTGTGCCTCAGTCCTCGTGGGACTTGTATAAACTTGTACAAACAGAGACTTGTACACCAATATTCATAGCAGCATTATTCACCATTGCAAGAATATGGAAACAGCCAAAATATCCAACCACAATAGAGTGGATTGAGAAACTATGTTACTTACCTTCCTTCAATGGAATACTACACAGCACACTAGAACAATGATTTTGGTGTACTGAAGAAATCTACTGTTAAGGGTCTCTCCAAAGTTATAAGGAGTGAGGATATCAGTTTAACGACTAAGTTGCCCTTGATCTGAGATACATTTTCAGTTCTTTCCTAAGGCATCTGAAAGTTGGACAATGAGTAAGGATGACAGAAGTTAAATTGTGGTGTGGGCGAAGATTATTACATATTCCAAGTAAAGAAGCAAATACGTCTTGAAGAAAGTGCAACCAGAGTGCTTCTTAGAGGGAAGGATGGTGAAGCTTCATTTCACTCACTGAGGGCATATTCTTGGCAGGACCCAAACTGTGGAGAGAGAGATCTACAGGGAAAAGCAGAGCTTCAGAGAAAGGCCCTCATCGACACAGTGTGATTGAGCATGACAGAAGTCATGGGGGTAGTGCAGGAAAGGGCAAGGTTCACATCCATTGTCCACAGGACCACTATGGGTCATGGTCATGTTCATGGCAATTAACAACGACAATAGAGTAAACCCATTAAGTAACCATATGGATTCAGCTACTTACACAGTCTACTTCTACACTTTTGCAATTTCCCAACTTGACTATTCAAGACTGCCTAGGGTAGAATGCCAACAGGCTGCAGAATGAAAGTTAATTTCCTCCACTCCATAGGTGTGCACAAAACACGTGCTTCCTTAGACCTGGCTTCTTACTGACCCAGCGTGTCTAGCCCACAGGAGATTCCACAGGTTTTAAGAAGAGGTAGACAGAGTTCAGAGTTCCCCCAGAACGGGAATAGATGAGTTAGCACACTACTTGCTAATTGTTCAGTAAGAGAAAGCAGAGAATGTCAAGATGTAATTATTGCTTACAGCTCACCTACTGGGAAAGCATCTTTTAAGGAACTCTGTTTGTTGTTGGTACCTGAGAAAACAACCTCAGGAGAATGCAAAGTACATAATTACCAGTCTTTAGTGTAAGCTTTTTGGAGGAATTCTCTGTGAAATCCACTCTTCAGAGGCAAATAGCAAAGGGACTTGTAATTAGATGAGCTGCTCTTTAGACATGAACCAACACAGAAAATGCTAGATAATTAGTAGATAATTTTCTAGGTATTCCTGGCACTGAGCGCTAAAAGCAAAATTAAGTCAGGCAAATCACACTGAGAATTGCCTGTGGCCAGCACGCTGTTAGTGTTAATTGGGAAGAGAGAGGGGACCTTCCCACTGGAATCCAAAGTACTCCCTTTCCACTGCCCAGTTAATAGCCTGGCCGGATTAATGACCAGCAGCATGGATAATTCTGTTATTGAGAGAAGGTCTAGGCTTCTAGCTATTTATTGCAAACAGTTCTTAGCTTTAATCGTCTATGTGAATTATACTTGCATTGCAGGAGGGAAGGCATTTAGTAAGCTTTTTAGCAACTGTGTGCGTTTTGTCATTTTTCAACAGCCTGTTTCATTTAGTGAACAACTAATGGACGTACTTAAACTCCTCATTCTTGGAGAAAAAATGATCACAGTGATGCTCAATCTTTCAGGGTCTGGATATTATCTTTTGTGTCTCTTTTAAGGAACTCTCCACTTTCCCAGCTACGTCACCCTTGAGATCATTTTGAAATTGAAGAGATTTGTTAAGACAGACAACATTGGCCAAGTGCAAGAAAAGTGAAAACATCGCTGAGAGAAAATGATACAGGAATGAATTAAGATTCGTATTTGTTGAACTTATATTTGGAAGAACTTAATTCACTTTGTTAATAATAAACTGATAATCATATAATTCTCTGTGTTAAATTCCTTCCTTACCTCCTCTCTTCATATTCCACATCTCATCCTGTCCAGTACTAATATTTATGTTGAAACAGGAACTTTATTGGGAGTCTGAGACTTTGAGTACCACATATTTTCATGGCAAAGTATCTATCATTTTATTTCTGATTCCTCCGTTTCCTCAACCACACAAATGTGATATAAAAATTACTCATATATAAAACATTACTAGAAAGAGGAAAGGAGATAACAGTCTAAATTTTTAAATTTCAGAAGGCTTTAAATACTGTTTTGCAGCTGTTTTCTATTGTTATCATTACTATGAATGATTTTTTTTTACCTGGAATATTTTATTGAGTCAAGGGGACTAATCGTGGGATGAAGACATTATATTTAGTAAAACAGAGGATTACTGCAAAGATCATTTGTCTTGCTTATGTGGGATCATGTCAGAGCTAACTCATGGCTGATTTTGCAACAGGTTTTCAGAGACTCTAAATCACCAGAGAGATTGCCTATGTTCATCCCTCAGAACAGCTAGTGGACTTGAACTATGTCCCCTCAGTTTGACAGACCAGCTCCTTCTGACTAGGCTAGCAGAGGTCCCTGCTAAACCAGAGAGCCCATTTAACGAGATGACATTGACAGTTAATGAGATGAATTGACCATCCCTCAGAGTTGACAATAGAGGAAAAGACAGTTAATTTTCTTGTTCTGGGAGTTACCATGAGTCACAGGCAAGCTAATTGCTTTAGTGACCACAATGGTAAGGAGTTGCACTGCCAACCCCAAGGCAGGCTGTTCTAATCCACCAGCAGCCCCTCCAGAGAAAGATGGACAATCTCTTGTGCCATTTGCAGCCTCAAAAAGCACACT
This sequence comes from Elephantulus edwardii, assembly GCF_000299155.1. Lineage (NCBI taxonomy): Eukaryota > Metazoa > Chordata > Mammalia > Macroscelidea > Macroscelididae > Elephantulus > Elephantulus edwardii. The sequence goes on from NW_006399875.1 coordinate 470,978, forward strand.
GGAGGATCAATTTTGATCAGTCTTGAGTCGATGCCAAGGAATTGCTGCTTTAGTTTTAGAATAATGGTAACAATTTGTATGCACGTCTTGAAATTTAATCAAATACCAATTTCTAATTGTAATACGGCTAAACTGAAATATCCAAAGTACTGGGAGATATGCTGTCAGCTAACCCTTAGAGGGGATTTTTCTTCTTTGACATACATTTACCTCAATGAAGTCGTCATCACAGCATTTAGTAACTTCCTGTCCTTCCTCTGTGACAATTCTAATCCTCCCATGAGTCTGCAAAAGAGGATCTTCTGTGTTTGTTTGACAGCCTCTTAAACTCCCTGGAGGACGAGATGTGGCTCTGAGTTTTGAGATCTTGGCCCCTTATTTCCCTCATTCTGTGAGCTGCTATGCCTTCCCGCTCTGTCTGAGCACCATTTCCTGGAGGGACTTTCTCCTTACTCTTCTCCTGGGTCTCTGGTCCCATCTGCTCCCTTTGAAAGCTGCAAGAATTTCCTGTCTAATTGTCCTGTTTGCACTGCTCCCTTTCAAGTGGTTCTCAAACTAGTTTTATTGCAACATTCTACATAATCTCCTTGCTAAAGTAAAATCTTTAGTTGTCTAATGTGCGAAATTTCAAGTAAATGGAAACTTGCCAACAAGGGAAGATTTTCTGAGTTAGGAAATCTTTCTAATTGCGAACAAGCTGCCCCTTGTTTTAAGGCTGTTTTGTTTTGTTTTGTTTTCATCAGATACCAAATGTCTGTATTTTATTTGGGTGTCTGCATATGACAGATCTTCTGGGGAAGCAGCATTGCCCTGAGCAAGATTACCTAAAGTGTCAATAGTTTAGAGAGCAAAGAAAAAACGTATCCAATACTTTAGTTTTGTTGATGACAGTCAATGATCAGCTAATGTGGGTCTCACAACCTTTTTTGGAGAATGCTAATGGCCTTTACAAAGAAAAGGATCTTGTTAAGTATTGAATACACCGCAGACTGACAAAAGAACGAATTTTTCTGGTCCATGTAAGCAGGGAGTTCCTTAGAGGTAACAATAGTGAAACTTTATCTTACATCCTGTACCCAGTCTTTGGAAAAAGACATCATGCTGGGAAGGGTAGGGAATTAGTGAAGGAGAAAGAAACACATAAGTTGGATTGCCACAGCTTTATAACAGTGGCACTATGCAGTATTTTTCCATTTGTGACTGAGATATTTCACTCTGTATAATGTCCTCCAGGGTTATCCATTTTGTATATTTCATAAGTTTCTTGTTTTTCAGTGCTGCATAGTATTCCATCATGTGAATATACCCCAACTTCTCTATCCATTCGTTTGCTGATGGGAAGTTGAGTTATTTCTAACTCTTTGCTATTGTGAACAAAGCTGTGATAAACATGGAAGTGCATATATCTGATTGGGTGGCAGTTATGGTCTCTTCAGGGTACATTCCCACTAGTGGAATTGTTGGGTGAAATGGTATTTCTATTTCCAACTTTTTGAGAAAGCACCATACTTCCTTCCATAATGGTTGCACCATTTTACACTCCCACCAGCAGTGAACAAGGTTTCTAATTTCTCCAGAACCTCACCAGCATTTGTTGCTTGCTGTTCTGTGAAATTTTGCTATTCTTACTGGGGTGAGATGATATCTCATAGTTGTTTGGATTTGCATCTCTCTTAGAGCTAGAGATTTTGAACATTCTTTAAGACAGATTGGTTTGTTCAGTTGGTGGTCAGTGAGATACTCAATATTCTTTGCCAACATCACAATTCAAAGGCATCAGCACTTCCTTCATCCTTACTGATTGTGCAATTTTGGGATACACAGGAAGTCAATGAACAGACTATGGCCTGGCTCAGACACGCCTCAGTCTTTAAACTGACATCCTTTCACTTTCACTATAACTCTTCAGAATGGTCCTTGACAATGAACTTTACCAGTGCAACTTATCTTCTGTTATCCTAAGTTATGACACCCTGTGTGTTGATTGTGGAGTTAAGTGAAACACCGACAATGTCAATCTTTTCTCCATTTTTCATTATGTTCGATGCTGGTCCAGCAGTGAGGATTTTTGTTTTCTTGATGTTGAGGTATAACCCATATTAAATGCTGTAGTCCTTGATCTTCTGCAGTAAGTGCTTCAAGTCTTCTTCCCTTTCAGCAAGCCAAGGTTGTGTCATATGCATTAGGTTGTGTCATGTGCATTAGGCAGGTTGCCGATGAGTTTTCCTCTGACCCTGTTCTTATATTCTTCAAATAGTCCAGCTTCCCCATATGATTCAGTCAGCACACAACTTGAAATGGTACGGAGAAATGATAAAACTCCCAAGCACAGTTTTTAGACCATGCAGTGTTATCTTATTCTCTTCACACAACTGCTTCTTGGTTTTTTTGTTTAAGTTTCTCATCAGCACAATTAATGGCTATGATATCATTAAACAGAATCATTGACAATGGTGTAAAAGTATTCTGTGGTTCCTTTTCTGACAGAAAACGGTAGAACTCCTTATCCATCATTTGGGCCTGGAACTTAAATCACCTTTGTGGTACAATATGTATCCAAATCATAGATAAATCTTTAAAGTGAACAGTACCGCCAGAGAGATACTTGGACCTAAACAGCAATCAATCATACAGACCAGAAGACCAGCATATGACCAGGGATGAAAGCCAGAATGTGAGAAAGGAGATGAGGAAAAGATGAATAGAAATAACCAGTGAGATGGAAGTTAAAGTGATGATGTAATATGGAGGTTATAATCAATGTCATAAAACAAATTCTCTGTTGAATGATTGATTGAAATTTTAGTGTGTTTTGTAAATTCTCTTCAAAGCAGTCACTGTAAAAGGTAAAAAAAAAAAAAATCCAAAAAAACCTTAGAGGAATTTCAATGCTAACTCAAAGATCATCCCTTTCTGGTGGTTTAACTTTACCAGTAGTAGCTCTTTGGGAGAAGGCTAGACAATCTCCTTCCATGGGATTTATAGGCCCAAAATCTCAATGGAAGGCAGTTATGAAATGATTCTGATTCGATGTGGGCCTTCCTGACGTTAAATAAGGTCATGGGACATAATGCCAAAACAGAGGCTTGACTTATGGAGCAAGGTGGAGGTTGGTACATAGAAGCATGCAGCTTAGGACCTGGGCATTTGGGCTGGTCTGGGCCTGGAATATTTAGACAAGTCTTCAGAGCCATGCTGTCTATGCGCACCATTTACTGACATCCACACCAAACCTGCTTGTGTGTGCAGTCTGAGGGATAGCCTTGCCTCATCTTTGAATATCATGGGGTCATGTTCTCTGGAATTTGTTATTTTTTTTTAACACTGAAGAAAAAAAAAAGCCCACAGTATAAATGTATTAAGGGGGAAGTGTTGGAGGAAGTGACATATAAACCCTCTTAAAATAATAAAGAAGTATTTACCTGTTAAACTAACTGTACCATCCTAAGAAGAAAGGGATAGGTAGGATGACCCCTTTAAGTCAAGTACCATAAAGCCAATCAAGACACTAATCCTGTTTAACAGCCTGATGGTCTCCTGGATTAGCTGTGACATCTGTTTAAAACAGATGTGCAAACAGGTATGCCCAAGGCAGAGTCACTTCTGGCTTCAGTTCATCTTTTTCCATATTTTCCTTTTTATCATTCTTCTTTCTTCTTAAAAATTATTTCTTCTCTTCTCTCCCCCTCCTCTCCTCTTCTCTCAATCTCCTGTCCTCTCCTCCCCTCCCCTCCCCTCTCCTCTCCTCTTTCCTTCCCTACCCCTCTTCCCTCCCCTCCCCTCCCCTCTCCTGTCCTCTCCTCTCCTCTTTCCTTCCCTACCCCTCTTTCCTCCCCTCCCCTCTCCTCCCCTCCCCTCCCCTTCTCTCTCTCTCTCCTGAAGGTGAGGCCCACCATTTCAGCATTTGAAAATTCTGGCACGCCCACCTGCTGGTGGACTGTTAGCCAGAGACCTCCACTTTATTTAGCAAGTCCTATCTGCTGACACCCTCTTTGGGATGAAAAGGAAGGCATAACAGTGCCTAGCATTCTATGCCTGTCTCTCCCTTAAGATTTGAGGGGCCATCTTAATTTCCAGCATAAAACTAACTTACTACACACTAGCCCTCAGGCTGAAGGCAACTCTAGCATGCCCACATGCTGGTGGTCTGTTAGCCAGAGACTCTCAATTCATCTGGCATGTCCTATCTGCCAACACCCACTTGGGACAAAACTAAAGACTTAAGAGCACCAAGTGGCTATGGGGACTTTGGTGGTCTAGGGGTTAAGGAATTGTGCTGCCAACCCAGTGGCAGGCAGCTGAAATTCACCAACTGCTCTGTGGGAGAAAGAGATGCATCCTCCACCTATGCAATTTACACCTGAAAAAATGGCTTAGGAGTCTTCTACAAGTCAGTTGTGACATGCCAACAATGAGATTTTTAGTTGTAATGCTACTATAAGGAGCCCTGGTGGGGTAGTGTACTCTGTATTGAGCTCCTAACAAACAGATCGGCAGTTCAAACTCACCAGTTTCTCCAAGGAAGAAAGATGGGAAAACCCTGCTGTATATATTGCCATGGGAAAGTCTGCTGTTAGGGACCTCTCCAGAGTACTGAAGAGCAATGGTGTCTCCCTGGAGACTAAGGTGCGTTTGACACAGGCCATGGTCTTCACAATCACTTGTTACGCATCAGAGAGTTGGACAATGACCAAGGAGAATAGAAGGAGAATTGATGCCTTTGAGCTGTGGTGCTGGAAAAGAGTATAATACCATGGACTGCTAGGAAAACAAACATATTCGTCCTGGAAAGGGTTAAACCGGGTGGCTCCTTGGAGGCAAGGATTCTGAGGCTCTGTCTAACATACTTTGGACATGTTGTGAGGAGAGACCGGTCCGTGGAGAAGGACATCATGCTTGGGAGGGTGGAGGGACAGCACAGGAGGGGAAAGCCCTCTATGAGGTGGATTGATTCAGTGACTGGGATAATAGGGATTGGAGTGTCAGAGACAGTACGATTGGCACAGGACAGAGCAGAGTTTAGGGCTGTTGTACATAGGGTCGCTATGAGTCGCAAGCGACTCAACGGCACATAACAACAAACAACATATATTTACAGCCTTAGAATATCCTTGAAGAGTCCCTATAAGACAAAATGTATTTCCTTGACCATGGACTTTGGGTTCAAGTCCATTGATCCAGGTTGGTATCAATTTAACAGCCATGAGCTGAGTTGTAGAATGATTAAAGCCTGGACTGCCAACCTAACAGATCTGGGTTGGAATTCATCAGGGATTTCCTGGAGAAAGATGAGACAGCCTAAGACTAGAAAGATTACAGCAACACAAACTCTATGGGTGTGAAGTTCTACCCTGTCCTATAGAATTGCTCTGAGTCAGAAGCATCTCCACGGACACGGATTTGGTTGTTTTGGGTAGCTCTCCCTACTGTCTAATAGGAAGCAGGGAATTCCAACAGCATGGTCTGTAGAAAGTTGTGCTGTGAATCCGAAGGACACCTTTTCCTACCAGCTTACATGCACCATACACGCTTCTGAAGAAACATGGGCAATCTCCTCACATAAGATTTACAGTCTCTAAACTGTTTTAAAGGGATATATGATTAGATATTATTGTCATGACAGGAGTCCAGTACGAAGGTAGCATAGTGGAGTGGACTTGGGGGGAAAGATTGAATAACAATGAAAGAATTTTTTCTTCTACTTTTCAAAATGAAAAATGAATTCGGGGGAGGGGTGGGCAGGAAGAAAAGTGCAACAATGAATGAAATCCAAAGTCTCTGTAAACTTTTAATAAAATAAAAAAATATTTACAGTCTATAAAAACCCACTAGAAGCTCACCTATGGGTTAGTTCCTGTTAATTCCACAGCAATGAGCTTTGAGAAGGTGAAGTTATGACAGTAAAAACGCATATTAAAATAATGTACAATGTGTTCTCATGTAGAGGAGAAAAAGCTGAATTCATGAGGCCAAATTACAAGCCATTATTCTCTGTCAAGTGCTCAAGGCTTAAGACTTTTTAAGTTGAAGAGAAAGAAGGCAGGATGGGAGTGGCTCACAGAAGTCAGAGAAGATGACAAAGGATCCACTTTTTGGTTTAGACACCAGCTACTCAGCTCACCCTCTGCAGATTTTCAGGGGCTGTTAATTGCACGCGAGGAGATGGCACGTTTTCTCCTGCAGAACAGCTGGCTGCCTTTACTTGGCAGCATGACTATTTATCCGCTAGGCCACCAGAGCTCCCTTCTTGTTTGACAGTAGAGTAAATTTAAAATGTCTGTTTTCATCCAATTCTTTAAAACCCAGCAAGTTCTGGCTTCAATCGTATCTTTAAATCAAAGAAACAAAGGCTCAGAGCTGAGTCTTCTGATATCAGTCTCCTCACTCATTCCTGGTTAGCCTCCTGGAGAGCTTCCTGATGAGCCCTGGGTGAGATGTCCATAGATAGCCTCCTCTGACAAATGTTAATTGATGGTCTGTTTGGCAAACATGTCAGAGTAATCCAGCGTTTTGCTATTTTAAGGTAAAGTCTTTATCTGAAAGCATCAAATATGTTATAATTTACATATCTGTATCCTGGATTCTGGTACCAATACAAATCTTTTACTCATTTCAGTGAGTCACCAACTCAAGCGTCAAGAGGGAAAGATGTGTGAGCTTTTGGGGAGGCTGCTTTTCTGACTTGCAGAGGCATGGGGCAGTTCTGTGGGGCCAGACAGGCACCTCCAGGAGGTGTTAAGAGCTGTAAACCTGTCAAGAATGTCGACAGTTCATATCACAAAGACAATTCACTGGTTTAATGAAAAAGTGTAGCATTTTATGCAGGTGAGCTTCAACCATCAGCAGGTAAAAAAGAACTTTTGTTGCCACTTTGGAAAGTCACAAGGTAGATTTTGAACCTGTGTCTTTGACATGAGCTTTGGAAGCTTCCAGAGACATTTCACAATAGAAGTCTGTGCTGAGTGAGGTTTGGCTGAGTCTGTGACTCTGAGTGATAGAGAAAGAGATTCTTTACAATGACACAGCACAGAAGTAGGTCTGACCTCTTGGGGGTTCATGTAAGGACAGTCAATTTCCACTTCTTTCCCCTTCCAAAGCAGATCCCAACACATCCAAGTATTTTAGAACAAGAAAACCTTAAATGGAACCTGCCAAAGGGGCACCTGATATTTTATTTATTAGTGAACTCCCAATAGTAATCTTGCAATGAATGTGAAAAACAGATGCACTGACTTAATCACTAAGTCTGCTATAAAAGAAGTCCTTTAAGTGGGTGACTTTAAGAAAAATGAAATTATATTCTCACAAGGTAACAAGTAGAAACACAGGATACCTGCTTGAGGGGAAGGTTGCTGATGTCCACGCAGGAATTCTGGTGGCACAATGATTAAGCACTTGGATCCTAATCTAAAGACGAACAATTCTCCAAAGAAAGGTGTGGCAGTCCCCTTTCTCTGTACTTTTCAGCCTTGGAAACGGGAAGAAACAGTTCTACTCTGTCCTAGAGGGACACTTGGAGTCAGAATTAGGTTTTTTTTTATTATTATTTTCTATTTGATCTGGGGGTAGATTCTTCTTCTCAGCTTCTCGGCATTTCTTGGAGATGGCCACAAGGCATCTATCTCCCTCATTTATGGATATTTTTCTGAGCCTGATCTATTCTTCCTTGTCTCAAGAAGTGATCCATTTAAAACATTGTCCTCACTGACATGGTCTCATTCACATCCCACAGAACCCTCTACCCCAAGTAACATTGCACCCTCTGGTATAAGGGTATAAACAGATAGTGAAGGTTCTGAGTGGCACAGAGTTCAATCCATAATAAACAATGACATTTTTTCTAGTCTGACCAGGTGTGATGTCATCTGCAGGGCAAATGGGTCACATTCACAGGTACAGAATCTAGGGCTTCAACAGAACTTTTGAGAAATCACCTCCGTACCTAATAAATAGATAATGAACAAAGGACTTCACATTTCTGAAAGTGCCATATCAAGCCCCACTTCCCATGTAAGGAATGTTCAAGAACTAACTCAGTCCCGTAAGGACAAATATTGTATAAGAGGATTATGGTAAAAACAGATAACTAGTAAAATGTGTATGAGGTTCTTAGGGGGCACAGAAGAGTGCGGATGGGCGGGGGGCTAACCAGGGGGTCACACAGTTTGATGGGTGGAGGGAGGGTGGATGTGGGAAGGTGGGGAGAATCTGGTGTGTCAGGCAATGTATATAAACTTAACAGATAATCCGATGTAAAATAAAAAAAAAAAAAGTGACACACTTGAAGTCTCTCAAGAAGTCTAACAACAGTGAGAATCTCAAAGCGACTTTCTTTACAGAAAGTGTTCTTGGGCAGTGACACTTAGTAAACCACCAAGTCCTTAAATCCACTGCTTGCGAGTTGGTTCTGAATCATATTAATGGGCCATCAGGCTTCTAAGGCAGCAGATCTATATGGGAAGAGGCATCAACCTTGAGTGAGAATTAATTCATAGTTACCTTAAGCTTTGGTAAAGCAACAAAGTGGAGACAAAAAGCATCTTAGTTGAAATGAATCTTGTTGTTGCCTTTCATTACTCTTGAGTCTATAACACAAACAATGCCTGATTCCCCTTGAGTCTATAACTAACACAGACATTGCCTGATCCTACATCATACTATTTTATTAATTTTGATGAAAGTTTACAGAGACTTAGGGTTTCATTGTTGCACTTTTCTCCCTGACCACCCCCTACCCCGAATTTACTCTTGTCCTTGAAAAGAAAAAGATAAACGAAAAACTCTTCCATTGTTATGCAATCCCTTCACCCAAGTCCACTCCACTGTGCAGCCTTCATTATGGACACCTGTCATGACAATAATACCCAATCATATATCCCTTTTAAACAGTTCTCTCCCTCATCTGTTTCAATGCAGCATACATCATTATTCCCCTCCTTTTCTGTCTTTACTCAACCCTGATGTCAGTCCTGTTTTACAATAGTGGTCCTTTTGTGGCTGAGAAATTTCACTCAGCTTATGTCCTCCAAGGTCACCCATTTTTAATGATATTTCATGAGTTCCTTGTTTTTCAATGCAGCTTAGTATTCCATTGTGTGAATATACCACAGCTTCTCTATCCATTCATTGATGGGCACTAGGGTTGTTTCCAGCTCTTTACTATTGCGAACAAAGCCGCAATAACCCATGGTTGCAGCCATTTTTTTCAGCACATCTTTATTGATTATTGTACCAAGCATGGTATTTATCTCCAAGGACTGACTTCTCCTGGTAACATGCCCCAAATAGATGAGATGACATGTCATCGTTCTCACTTATGGAGTATTCTGGCTGTCTTTCTTCCAACACAGGTTTATTTGTTCTTTTGATGGTTGAAAATTACAGTTAATATTCTTTACCAACCCATAATTCAAATGCACTGAATCTTATTTAATCTTCCATATTCTTTGTTCAATCTTCACATGTATATGAAGTGGTCTAAGAAAACTGACTTGATCCTTAAACATCTTAATCTTTAAAGTGACATCCTGTATGTTTAATGCATTCAGGAGCTACTTTGTCAACAAATCTGACATTTGATTTGCTGACTGCTGCTTCCATGCCTTTCAGCTGCAATATGGAAAGATTCCATGATGTTTTCAATGCATCTGAAAGTTATACCGTAAATAAGGTTAAAAAGAGGAAGCAAACCTGAATTCTTTGAATTGCGGTTTTTCCAAATGGCAAAAAGTATTTATTGAATATCCTACAGACTGTCAAATGAGCAAGCAGATCTGTCTTGAAGGAAGTACAGCTGAAGTGCTCCTTAGTGAGATTTCATCTTATTCACTTTTGCCATGTTTTCAAAAGGAACCAGACCTTCGAAAGAGACATTATGTTGAGAAAGATAATGAAATAAAGACCATCCATGAGATGGATTGGCACAGGGGTGACTGCAATGGGCTTGAGCATGACAGAGATCATGACGTTGGTGCAGGAACTCAGACCTGTTGTTCAAAGGGTCGTTACCGTCAATATGGTGTGTAACAATGACAGATTCAGTGGTGATTGTTTCTTGAGTATTTCTCCATACATAGAGGATTCATTTCATATTTTCTTCCCCTGTTTTGTCTGACCATGTGTTTAGAGCACAACGCTTCCCTGAGTTGCTGAGTTTTACACATTTAAAAAAAATCACTCTATTGCTTCTAAAGGAAATAAAAATACCCAGTGAAATAAGCATTTCAATATTATCTTAGAGGAAAGCCTTTGCTTCCTAAAATAGATGTTGAATCAGTACAAAGAAATCAGAGAAGTGGTCCCACATGTGGAGAAATCCACACCAATGAGGACAGGAAATCTACAAATTGTGTACCACGATACTTATAAGCATTTCCAGCTTTTGAAAATCAAAGCTAATGACAGTGGGGTGCAGGATTTCCTCCACGGACCTTACAGCATCAGTAATATGTAAATGTTGTCTTTTCCCGTTTATTTTTCCAGGTGAAAGCTCTTCCAGTCCATGAAAGGAGCCTTTTGTAGCCACAGTTCCCCAGTCTGTAATACATTCAGAAGGGATCGAGTTCCTGTAAGAGACTTGCCTAGACTCTTTAAGTCTGAAGTGAGCTCTTCTGACAAGAGGATGGTAAACAGGACGTTGTCCAGGCTGCATCCGAATGTCATGTTAGTAAAGGCTGGGCATCGCCTCACGCCTCTGCACAGCGTGGGGGAGATTCAGAGGATGGCCTAGTGTAACCACTTTCCTCATTAGAAAGTAGAACGTAGACGGATCTTTGTAGCTATAGAAATGGCTTATACAGGTATCAGTTTTTACTAATCCACCCATAATCACTGAACTGGACCTCTTTCTGATGTATTTCAGTTCTTCTCTGGAGAGTACAAGACTGAGAATGCCAGTGGGGTTTCGAGATACCTAGTTTTTCTAGGGAAAGTGCGCTCTGAAATGTGGTAATGAAAGCTATCCTAGGATTCTCTCTCACACAGCTATTGAGTTAGAATCAACTCATAGTGGACTTTCCCAAAGTACTGAAGAGCAATGATGTCAGTCTGGAGACTAAGGTGCACTCTATACAGGCCAGGGTCTTTACAATTACTTGATGTGCATCTGAGAGCTGGACAATGACTAGGGATGATAGAAGGAGAATTGGTGCCTTTGAGCTGTGGTGCTGGAGAAGAGTGCTGAATATACCATGGACTTCTAGGAGAACAAACAAGTTTGGCCTGGAGAGGGTGAAGCCAGGCTGTTCCTTGGAGGCAAGGATTGTGACTCTTCATCTGACATACTTTGGACATGTCGTAAGTCAGGACCAGTCCTTGGAGAGGGATGCCATGTTTGGGAGGGTGGAGGGACAACACAGGAGAGGAAGACCCTTGATGAGATGGATTGATTTAGTAGCTGGGATAATGGGGATAGGCATGTTGGAGACAATAAGTTTGGCAGGGAATAGAGCAGGGTTTAAGGCTGTTATATGTAGGGTTGCTATGAGTTGCAGGTGACTCAATGGCACATAACAACAACAACAACAATCTATATATGGATCATTTTATAACAGATACAGATACAAGTATAGAAATAGTATCTCCCAAACCTACAAGGTCATGGGTCTAGTTTTATTTTCCTATGTACATTTTTTTGTCCTGCCTTTCAGTTTAAATACCCATTTTTAGATCATTGTCTGTTAGTAAAATGCAAAATTGATACACTCACCCATACGTGTGCTGCTGCTGTTGCTGTGATATGACTTTGAGTTGATGATGACTCGTAACGACCCTAGGAAATACACCTCTGAATACTTCTCTCTCCTGCACTATCCTCATGATTCCTGACATGCTCAAGTTCACTGTTTTGGTCACTGTGTCAGTCCACCTTGTAGGTGGTCTTCCTCTCTTTCACCGATCCTCTAACTTCCCCAGCCTGATATCCTTTTCCAAGGACTGGTTCTTCCTGAAAACATGTCCACTGGGAAAGGAAGTTTCACTATCCCTGCCTCTAAGGATCACTCTGGTTGTTCTTCTTTCAAGACATTTTCGTTTGTTTTTTGACACTCCTTGGGAGTCCTTGACAATTGAAAGACCGTGGCCTGTGTCTGGAACAAAGTAGTCTTTAAACTGACATTCTTGCCCTTGAGAAATTAGGGAGAGGTCCTTGACAGCAGATTTTCCCCGGTGCGACACATCTCAACGCAATCACATGATTTCTTGACGGCTGCTACCATGGATGTTGGTCCAAGTAAAGTGAAATCATTGCGAGTTCAATCTTTTCTCTGTCTATCAGGATATTGCCTACTGGTCCAGTGAGAATTTTTTGTTTTCTTGATGTTGAAATATAGGCTATCATCAAAGCTTTGAACTTCAACAGCACATGTTTCAAGTTTTCTTGGGTCAATTGGCAGCATCATGATAGACAGAGAAGAGATTGAGATTGTTAACAATTCAGCTTACTTGCTTCCACTGTCAACACTCTTGGTACCGTTGTTGTTGTTGTTATGTGCTGTCGAGTCGCGCAGTTAGGAAATCAAAAGATTAATTGCATTTGGAAAGTTTACTGTCAGGGGAGCTCTGGTGGCCTAGTGGCAAGAAGCTGCACTGCAATCCCAGAGGTGCACAGTTCGAATCCACCAGATGCTCTGCCGGGGAAGGAGGGACAATCTCCTCCTGTACCAGTCAGATCTGATTTGACGGTACACACAAATAATAAAATAATTTTTTTTTTAAAAAAAAGAAAGTTTGCTGTCAGGGAACTCTCTAGAGTACTGAAGAGCAACGATGTCAGTCTGGAGACTAAGGTGCCCTTGAGCCAGGCCATGATTTTTACAAAGCTTACTCTCATATTCGACTCAACAACACTAACCACTGCTAAATGAGACTAGTGCTGTTATATCATCCTAAGTCATCATCCAGCTCTCTGTTGTATAGCAAGTAATTGCAAAATCATGACCTGGCTCAGGCACAAATTGACCCCGTAGTGAGAATCTTTGTTTTCTTGATGTTGCGCTTCTTCCATATTAGAGACTGTAGTCCTTGACTTTCTGCAGCAAATGCTTCATGACCTCAGCAATCCAGGTGTGTCACCTGCATAACAAATCACTATGATTGTTGATGAGTCTTCCTCCAATTTTGATGCCACATTCCTCCTCATAAATTCCAACCTCTTGAATGATCTATTCTGCATATAGATTGTAAAGGTCTGGAGATAGGATGCATCCTTGACACACACCTTTCCTGATCCTGAACCATGCAGTCTTCCCCTGCTTTCTCTAACCACTGTTTTTTGGTCCAAGTATAGGTTTTACATGAGGACAATTAAGTGTTCTGGGATTCCCATCCTTTTCAAAGTTAGCCACAATTTGTTGTGATCCACACAGTCCAATACCTTTATACTGTCAATAAAACACAGAGAGACATTCCTGTAGTACTCTCTGCTTTTGGTTAAGATCTATCTAACATTGACTATGATGTCCCTACTGCCACAGTCCCTTCTAAACCCAACATACACATCTGGCAATTCTCTGCTGATATTCTGTTCCAGTTGTTTTTGGATAATCTTCAGCAGGATCTTACTTGCATGTGATATTATTGATATTGTTTGATTCAGTTGGCATACACTCTATGTTATATTTTGGTTTTCATGGACTTGTTTTCACTTTCTTGAACTTCAATTTGAACTTACATTTCTGTAGTTGATGGTCTATTTCCATAGTCAACCTCTGGCTTGATTTTAACTGATGATATTAAGCTTCTTTAAAGTATTTTCTTTTCACAGGTGTAGTCAATATGATTCATGTATAATCTATCAGAAGCTGTCCATGGATATAGTTTCTGTTTATTTTTTAAAATGTTTATAATTAATAAACGATGGATTGTACAAAACTCAATGTCCAGCCTCATCTCTTTTACCAAATCCATATTTTCCAACTGCAAGTTCTTCTTTATTTCCAACTTTTACATTCCAGTCACCATTTTTTATTAGCACTGATTTTGTGCTCAATCAGTGTCAGATTTCCAAACTTGCTGGTGGTTGTAAGAGCTGACCCATAGCTAATCCTTCAATGGCTTTTCAGAGGCAATAAGTTGCTTCTGAAAGCCTAATCATCTTTAGGTTTTGTAACCAGTGTGAATATTTAAACAATAGTTGGGTGAACAGGATTCCTTTGTATGGATAGTGTCCAGTCAATCAGAGCATTGAACTTTGGGAGATCTTTTGACATTCTCTTTGTGATGATGAATGTTGCACCATTGGTCTTTGCTATTTCCACCATAATAAACCTCTTGATTGTCTAATCCAAGACGACCAAATACAGCCCATCTCAGCTTACTAATGCCTAGGATGCCTATCTTCACATGTTTCATTTCCTTTTTGACAGCTTCCAATCTTCCTAGATTCATGCTTCTAGCATCATTATTGGATGTTTGTAGTTTTTTCTTCTCATTTTGAGGTATTTCATATCAGCAAATGAAGGACCTTCAGTGGATGGAATCTTCATTCAACTCACATTGTTATGGTAGACTCTACATTGAAGAGATAGCTCCCACCCAGTCACATTTTTAGTGCCTTCCAAGCTGAGAGTCTCATCATCTAACTCTGTGTCCAACAGTGTTCTTCTATTGTCTGTAGCATTATCTAAGGCCTATAATTTCAGAAGTGTTGGACAGTCCTCTTTCTAAGTCTGTCTTAGTCTGGAAGCTCTGTTGAAGCACTTAATTGTCATTTTTGTTCTTGTTTTGTACCATCAAGTCAGAACTGACTCATAGCTGACCCTCCGGGTGGGTTTTGAAAGGCAATTAATTGCACAGGAGGAGATTGTCCATTCTTCTTCCACAGAGCAGCTAGTGGCATCGAACTGCTTGCCTTCAGGACTGCAGTGCAGCTTCTTGTCTAGGCCACCAGAACTCCCTTTATCTGTATCTATCTATATTTTTTATGCACTGTGCTGTTGTGTTGGAACCAACTCATAGCTGATCCTCTGGGAGGTTTTCAGATGCTGTAAATCACATAGGAAGAGCTTGTCTATCTTTACCCCATAGAGCAGCTGGAGTATTTGATTGCATGCCTCTGGGTTGGCAATTTAACCTCTTACTACTAAATTATCAGAACACTTTATGTATGTACTTAAATGTATTTATCTACTATTGTCTAATTCTTAGCTATACAGGAAATAATTGAAAATACCATGAGTTGCATCAGGCACATCTTAGTCTTCCTGTTGATATCCTTGCTCTTTAGCTCTTTAAAGAGGTGTGTGTGACAGCAGATTTCTCAGTGAAACACATCTTTTGATTTCTTGTCTACTGCTAATTATGGGTGTTAATAACAAAATTTGACAATGAATAAGGAAGGCTAAAACAATTCTAACATCTTTGAGCAGTGGTGTTGGAGTACACCCCATATTCTACACTCCTTACAAATATGCACATCCAAAAACTTCTCCAACAGAGTGAAAAGGGAAGCCACAGAATGGAAAAAAAAATTTGGTAATGACATGTCTAATAAGGGACTTAAATCTAGAATTTATAAAATACTTAAGCACCACAGCAGGATAAACAACCCAATTGAAAAACTGGGCACAGGATATGAACAGACACTTCACTAAAGGAGACATTCAGATGGAGAACAAACACATGAAGAAATGTTCAAAATCCCTAACTTTAAGAACGATGCAAATCAAAACAACTATGAGATGTCATCTCACCTCACTAAGAATAGTAAAATTCAACAGAATAGCAAACAACAAATGCTGGCAAGGTTGCAGAGAAACTGGAACCCTTATTTGCTGTTGTCTGGAGTATAAAATGATGCAATAACTATGGAAGGCAGTATCGTGCTTTCCCAAAGAGTTGGAAATAGAAATAGCAGTTGACCCATCAGTTCCACTACTTGGAATATACCCCGAAGAAGCCAGAACTGCTACCCAAGCAGATATATGCTCACCCATGTTTATTGTGGCCTTGTTCACAATAACAAAGATTTGGAAACAACCCAAATACCCATCAAAAAAATGAATTGATAGAGAAGCTGTGGTATATTCACCCAATGGAATACTACGCTGAGTTGAAAACTAAGAAACTCATGAAATATTACACAAAATGGGTGACCCTGGAGGACATTATGCTGGGTGAAATATCTCAGTCAAGGACAAATACTGCATAGTGCCAATGTTGTAAAGCGGGACTGACATCAGAGTTGGGGAGGATTTAAGAGGGGTTAAATGATGTTTACTGCATTGAAACAGATGAGGGAGAAAACTGTTTAGAAGGAATATATAATTAGGTATTATCATCATGACAAGAGTCCAGAATAAAGTGAACTGGGAGAGAGGGGTGGGCAGAGAGGAAAGTGTGCAACAATTAATGAGTCGAAATCCAAAGTCTCTGTAAACTTTCATTAAAATAAAAAAATTCTGAAACAACAACAAGAAAAGATTTGTGTGCCTTTATTTCAGATATTTTGAGTATGGTGTCAAGAGGACCTAATCCTTGGAAAATGACATCCTTCTGGGAAAGGTGAAGGGTCAGAGTAAGAGAAGTTGACCCTCAATGACTGACACAGTGACTACAACAATGAGGCAGTTCAGGCAAGGCTCAGATCTGTTGCTAATTGAGTCTCTAAGCTACACTCACTCAAAAGTTATCTAGCAGCCTCCAGTCATCTGCTTTTTAGTAACTCCTGAGCACGTCGCCAGATCTTCATTTTCCCTAGTGCGATTGTGGTAATCTTTTCTTTTTCTGTATAATTCTTTTCTTTTGTCATCATAAGATAATCCATACCTTTACCAATAGCCATCTAGAGTTGTTGTGACCAAAGAATTTTCAGTTATTCACTGTAGGCAAAAGACCCTATGCTGTCACTACAACTACTTTAATTAAAAAAATGTTGACCAATTGGCACTTACATCTGTCTTCTATAATTTTGAAATTCCATCATAACCAAAGTCATAAAAAAGAAATTTCTTTTTTCTTTCTACTAGCTTAGTCATGGAGATGATATTTTCTAATGAAGTCTTTACCAATACTGTTGTCCATTTCCCTGAGACATTGTATTTTGGGTTTTTTTTTCCCCTGTAAAATAGGGTAGATTTTCTGTCTCTATCAAGGATAGCCTCCTACTTTAGCAGTCTTACTTTGTAGGTCTGTAATGTCTCTTCAATATTTTGCAGTCCATATGGTCATTGTAAGTAATAGTCAACTCACTACTACTTAAAAACAACAGCATTTTTAAGGAGCCATAGCAGCATGGTGATCAAACAATTCAGCCATAAGTCAGCAGATCAAACCACCAGTTACTCTGCAGGATATATTTATGACTAAGTTATCTTTCATAAAAATGGGTGCTGTTGTTAGGTACCTTCAAGTTGACTATGACTCAAAGTGACCCTGTGAACAACAGATGTGAACCCTGTCCTATCCTGTCCTGTCTTCATTCTCTCTGAGACACTTGTGCGCATTTGACCAGTCAGTGTGTCACTCCACGTTGTTAAGGGTCTTCCTCTCTTTCACTGACCATCCGCTTTTCCAAATATGTTGCCTCTCTAAAAAAAATTAGAGATTTGCAAACCCTATGAGGAAATTTTATTCTATCCTACAGGGCCTTTGAGTCAGAGTAAAAATATGACAGTGGGTTGAGTTTGTTTTCATTGTTTTGGTGTTTCAACTGTGTGCAAATAAGGACATATTTTTGTCCAATTTATATGAGGAATTCCACGGGAAAGTTTGCGTGACTTTGCAAGCTACTTGTTAAAGGGATAAATCTGGAATCTTAGGAGAATAAAAGGATTCCTACGCCATCGTTTGTGGTGGTTTCTTGTTTGTTTATTTGTTTGTTTTCATCTCCTCCAAGCTTAATGAGGCAGCTTCCAAATCTGATCCTTTATTCTCAGTTACATGTGTTTGGTGGGTCCTGAAGATCCTTTGCATATTAGCTCCTTTCTTTGTAGGCACCCCATGTGTTATGCTGGAACTCAGTCTTGGTAACAGGCATGGCAGCAGCATGGCAAGCAGTGACAAGTTCTGAATGGCATCTGTAGCTTGGTATGAGAACAGCTTCTGAATATGTGTTTTATGAAATAAGAATGCATGCACACAGTAAGGAAGGGTGAGATGATTCTGTCACAGAGTTTCAGAAGCAACCAAGAATGCAACATGATAGGGGCATCTTCCCAGATCCCTCTATGCATGTCTATTTCCACATTTTCAGTCATGATCCAACTAACTCCTTACAGCCAAACTCTGGCTGGGAGATTAACCTTCACTAAAGTTCAGTCACTGATACAATTACAACTCAAATGCAGTCTTTCTATGTTTCTTTATGCCCAATTCAAGAAGTGAAAGATTCTTTCAATGAAACCAATGCGGTCATATTAGTTTCATGTGGCTGCTATAACATATTACCACAAAGTGGGAGATTTTAAACAATGTTGGTGTGTTCTTATATTGCCATTCGAGTTGCCTGCAACCCATAGTGACCCTGTATACAATAACTGAAATAATAAAAACCTGTTCTCTCTTGAGTGAGTCTCACTGATTCCGACATGCCAACCCCTATTGTCCTAGTTAATGTGTTAGCCCACCTGGCGTCTTCCTCTCCTTCGCTGTTCCTCCTCCCTTCTGAGCATAATGTCCTTCTCCAAGGACCAGTCCATGCTGGCTATGTGTCCAAAGTATGTGAGACAGATCTTAAAAAGCCTAGCCTCCAAGGAGAAACTTGGTTTCATCCTCTCCAAGACAGACCTATTCATTTTCATGGCAATCTATGATATGTTCAAGACACCTCTTCAGAATCACAGCTCAAAGACATTGATTCTTCTTCTATCATCCTTTGTCATTGTCCCAATCTCTGATGCATTTCAAGTAATTATGAAGACCATGGCCTGGATTAGGCACACTTTAGTTTCTAGACTGATAACATTCCTTTTCAGTACCCTGGAGAGGTCCCTGACAACAGATTTTCCCGATGCAATTCTTCTTTTGATTTCCCAACTGCTGGTGTTTGATTGTGGAGCCAAGTAAGCTTCTAACTGTTAACAACCTCAATCTCTTCTCCATCCATCATGGTGCTGCTAATTTATTATTTCACACTTCAGGAGTCCAGAAGGTATAAGCAGAGGTTAGCCACTCTGAAGAGTCTCAAAGAGAATCTGTTCCATGCTTATCTCTTAGGTTCTTGTGGCTGTCAATAGATTTGGAGTCTCTGAACTTGGGGATTAACTATTCCCATTTCTGCCTTGATATTTGGATGGCCTTCATATCTATGTATTATCACTATATCCATTCTTTTACTCATGAAAGGAGTTAGCTGTGCTCCATGTGCTCTCTATGAATCCTTCTTAGCCAGTTACATCTGCAGAGATGCCATTTCCAAATGTGCTTAGGTTCTAGGTCAATATGAATTTGTAGAAGATGTTACTTGAACCACCACACAAAGTTCGTGAGTTCTTCTTGACTTCATACATAACATCCAGTGGTCTACCTTTCAGTAGGTCATCACTTCCACTGAGTGATGACATTTTAACCTTAACACACTTTCCCCTCCTATTGCCATCGCAATGCCAATGGCTGGTGCTCTGCACAGACAATTGCATTTACTTGTAGTGGTACTTCCATCCAACTTACCAGAATTTGAATTGTAACAAGTCAATTACAATTTGAATTAAGATCACTTTGCCACAGAAATTATATTATGATATAATATAGATTATATTAGATTTAGTAATAGTTCTATGTTTGTATATACCAAGAAGTCAAGTATTCAGTAATGGTTTATCTCATGTGTTCAAGGGTGAATTACAGGATTAATACTTTAGCTGGACAATTTACGTCTTAAAATTTAAAGAAAATATTTCAGAAACTTATTCTAATACTTTTATAAACATATTATACTATAAGGTACATCACATGGTTTAAAATCAAGGAAGATGAATGTCAGGACTGTATCTTTTCTCCTTACCCATTAAGTCTGTATTTGGAGCAAATAATTTGAGAAGCTGGACTTTATGAAGAAGAATATGACATTATGATTGGAAAAATACTCATCAACAACCTGCATTATGTGGATGACACTTTATTTGTTGAAAGTGAGGAGGACTTAGAATATTTGCTGCAGAAGATTCAAGACTCCAACTTTCAATGTGTATTACATCTCAACATTAAGAAGCAAAAATCTTCACCACTGAACCAATAGACAACATCATGATAGAAGGAGAAAAGATTGAAGTCGTCAAAGATTTCACCTTACTTGAAACCACAATCAGCACTCTTGATAACAATAGTCAAGAAATCAAAAGATAACTTGCATCAGGGAAATCTGCTGTCAAGGACCTCTCCAAAATAATAAAGAACAATGATGTCTGGTTTTAAACTAAGGTGGCCCTGATCCAAGCCATGGTATTCTTCTTGCTATGCATCTGAAAGGAGGGTAATTACTAAAAATGACAGAAGAGGAATTGAAGCCTTTAAATCATGGTGTAGAGAAGAGTACAGACTATTTCATAGACTTCCAAAAGAATAAACAAGCCTGTCTTGAAAGAAATGTAACCAGGGTGGTCCTGGGAGGTAATGATGGTGTAACTTAGTCTCATGTACTTTGGGCATCTTGTTAAGAAGACCACCTCTTGGATAAGCATAAGAAAAGAAACCCCTATCAAGAAGAATTAGCACAGTGACTGTGCAATAGACTCAGGTGTGTCAGAGGATGGTGCAGAATAGGTCAAGGTTCAGATCTATTGCTCCATAGGGTTGCTATGAGGCCTAGTGGACTTGTTGGCCACTAACAACAATAATAATACTGTTAAATTAAAAGCTAATACACAGGAGACAAACTTCATTTCCTAGTCTCTCTTACTAAAACTACAGATTATCTCTTCTTTCAACTAATGAAGCACTTGACTCACAAATTCTGGAATTGCAAGAGTGAAATAATTGTGCTTTAGACACTTAATTGGGAAATGAATTACTCATCAGTGGATGTCTGCCATGTGTTAAACCATGAGCTATGTGTTAAATAGCTAGTCCTTAGAATGTGTTTTCTATTCTTTTAAAGGATATATTGGCTGCAGTTCTTTGGAAAAGGACAATTACCTTCAAAGAGAAAATAAAACCTTACCCAACAATTAACATCATTGCCTCTAGTTTTTTAGGGAAAGTTTGCTTGACAAATGGAGATGCCCAAACTAGTTCCAGACAAAATAATTCCCAGTGTGAATTGGACAGCAGCTAAAGGATACATTTTTATTTATTTCATCAATGACAACTTCATGTAAGCTTGTGCTTCAATTCACCCAAGAGCTTCTGAAACATTTGTCCTCTTTAGATGAATCTCAGAAAATATCCTCTTTTTTATTCAAATGTTTTTCATAAGGCACCACTAAACCAGCTGTCACCAAGTTGTAGATGACTCATAGTGCTCTAGTTATAATAGAGAGAAATGTGCCCTTAGAGGTTCCAATGTATTTTTATTTTTAAAAATTTTATTTTTAAGAATGGCATAGTTCATCCTTTTCACTTTTGGCTTCTCAATCTGCCACAGATCGTGTCAAATATTTGCACTACCCAGGATTTCTTGATACGTTATGTGATTAAGCAAAAGAGGTTTTATCATTGCTGTTGTTAGATGCTTTGCATCAAGTATGACTCATAGTGACTCTATGAACAACAGATCTGAATTTTCTTCTAAACTGTACCATCTTCATCATCTCTGACATGCCTGAGACCATCACTGTAATCACTGCCAGGTCATCTCATTGAGCGTCTTCCTTTCTTTTGTTGACCTTCCACCTTTTTCTAGCATGATGCTCCTTTCCAAGGAATAACCCCTTCTGGAAATATGCCCAAAGTATGTGAGACAGAATACATGTACTAGTCATTCCACTAAAATTAGTAGCAGACTAGTTTTTCCTTTTTATCTCTAGCCTTAAATATTTGATTACATAATTTCTCAAACTTTAAAGTTAATATAAGAGATTTCAAATAGTTTTAGCAAGATTGTTATTAGGCTTTATAATTTTAATTTCCCTGTGACCAACAGTACAATGAAGTAGGTATTAACCCTGGTTCCCTAGATAGGAAGATATGAAGCATAATTAAAGAACTTCTTGATTTTTGAAACCAGTTGGTTCAAACTCATAGCACATATAAGTACCAGTGAGTGGAACTCCTCCTAGCCCCCCCCCCAGCTAGAAATCACAACATTAAAGCTAAATCACAAAAAGGGGGGGAAGCTAAATTACAGAATGCGAAGGCAGCATTTTGATAACATTGTTTGATTTTGAAAAATGTGGCAAAAACTGGTTTCATCCTTGCACTAGTATTAATGTTGTGTGTTGACTTGATTTGGTTATTTGGGTCAATGACACGCTTTGGTCTCCATGATTTTATCTGCCTCTTCATTCTGCTCTTCCTGCTGCTTCACGATCAAGATCACTTGTGCTGCAAATCAGCATGAGCTGGGCATTACTCTAGGTCTATACGAGATATTATTATTTTTGATCATCAGATAATTCTGTGAGTTGATGGCATGATCACCCCATGGCACGAGTGAGGTTATTTAAGTTGTTAAAGCAGAGAATAATCATACTTTACAAAGAAAACTTCTAGAAAACAAGTATTCTTTCTTCACTCCAGAGATGTTCCTGATAAGTTCATGTGCACTCTAAACTTTTTAATATGCATTCAAGAGTTAGGAAGTGTTATGCGTGCCACAGCTTTCAACTCATCTACATATGTCCAGACAAAAGAAGTAGCTTGGACATGGAGTACATAGATGGATCTCATCTCCCTAGCTGTAGCTATACACAGCAAAATCAGGATGCATTAATGATAAAAGTAGGAAGCGGAGAAGAAAGAATAGTAGTTGGAAAATATGGGCTTGATGATAGAAATGAAGATAGAATGATTGAATTTTGTTTTTACAATGATTTATTTTTTGCAAATACTTTTTCTAAAAGACACAAAAGATGACTTTGCAAGTGGGTTTTACCGAATGGGCTGTACTGGAATCATATTGACTACATTTGTGGAAGAAATCTTTGCAGAAGCTCAAAACCAGCAGTCAAAACTTAGCCAAGGGCAGACTGTGGGTCAGATCATCAATTACTCATATACAAATCCAAACTGAGGCTGAAGAAAATGAAAATAAGTCCACAGGAACCAACATATGATTTTGAAATAATTCAATCAGAATTTCATGATTATCTTAAGAATAGGTTTAAGACATTGAACACTAATGGTAGAAGACCAGATGAGTTGTGGGATGATATAAAGGATAGTATCCATGGAGAAAGCAAAATGTCATTACAAAAACAGAGAAGAAAGAAAAAAAATGAAATGGGTCCCAGAAGAGACTCTAGGGATTGAACTGGAGAATCGAGAAGCCAAATCTAAAGGAAAACATGATGAAGTGAAATAGTTGAACAGATGATTTCAAAGGACAGCCTTAGAGGACAAAGCAAACTATTCTAATGGAATGTACAGAGAGCTTGAATTGGAGGAAAAAAAATGTGAAGAACTCGCTCTGCACCTCTCAAGGAATGCAGCTTCTTTATGGACTGCATCCCAATGTCATGAAAACAAAGATTCTTACCTCTGGACTAATAGGCAGCATTATTATGGATGGAGAGGATATTGGAACTGTCAAAAGCTTCATCTTGCTTGGATAAAAAATTAACACCTTTGATACTGTTGTTGTGTTGTTGTTAGGTACCATCAAGCCGTAGATGACTCATAGGCCTGAGCACTGTTCGTACATAGAGTTTCTGGAGGCAAGCCATTTCAGAAGTAGACGCCGCTCCTGCTTCCAGGCTTGTTTTAGTCGGGAAGCTCCAGCAAACGCTGTCCACCATGGGTAATCATTACCACGTTTGGCACATCAGTGTCCCAGTGCTCAGCATCACAGCAACCACGAGTTACCTTTACACAGCAATGCACAGACCAGTGCTATACCACCTAGAAGAATGTTTGGCAGGAAAACAATTTGAACCTGGTCTGATGGCCGCAGATTAAAATTACCCACCTTCGGCTTGGTAGCATAACTTTCTGTCCACTGGGCCAATGTAGCTCTCTCTATGTCGTCGTTGTTATTGTTGTTAGGTGCCGTAGAGTCATAGTGACCCTATGAATGAAAGGCCTGAGCACTCTTCATACATAGAGGTTCTGGAGGCAAGCCATTTCTGAAGTGGATGCAGCTCCTGCTTCCAGGCTTGTTGTAGTCAGGAAGCTCCAGCAAACACTGTCCACCATGGGTAACTATTACCACATTTGGCACATCAGTGTCCCAGTGTTCAGCATCACAGCAACCACGAGTTACCTCTGTACAGCAATGCACAGACCAGTGCTATACCACCTAGAAGAATGTTTGACAGTAAAACAATTTAAACTTAGTGCGAGGGCTGCAGGCCTTTGGGGCTTAAAGCACCCTCCTGCCTTAAACCCTAGGCCAAGCATGGTTTGCCTCTCTACTGAAGGCAGAGCAGTCCTTCACGTCAAACACTAGCCCAAAAAAGCACTCGACTCCAAAAGCCTGCCCCAACACCTGTGCCACCCTTGGTACTAGCTGTCAAGAAATAAGGAGACACATTGCACTCAGAAAATCTGTAGTTAGGAATCTTTCCATAGTATTGAGGAATAGTGATGTCAGTTTGAGGACTAAGATGTGTCTGATTCAGGCCATGGTCTTTCCAATTACTAGCTATGCATCTAAGACTTAGGAAAATACTAAAGATGACAGAAAAAGAATTGATGCCTTTGAGCTGTGGTATTGGAGAAGAGCACTGACCATCCCATGGATGGCCAAGAGAATGAACAGACATGTCTTGAAGAGGGTGCAGCTGGAGTGTTTTTTTTTTGTTGTTGTTGTTGAGAGAAGAATGATGAGGCTTTTCCTCACATACTTTGGACATGTTGCTAGAAAGTAATATTCCTTGGAGAGTAACATGATTTTGGAAAAGATGTAAGGTCAGCAGAATAGAGGAAAACCCTCAACCAGGTGGACTGACATGGTGACTGCTGCAATGGGCTCTTGTGTGTCAGGAAGTGTGAGGATGGTGCAAGATAGAACATTGTTTACATCTTTTGTTCACAGTGTCACTAACAGTCATGCTTGACTTGACAGCAACTAACAACATCAACAAGGGTTATTATAAGCTAAAGTTCTCTGATGTGACTTAAAAAAGCAAAGGTGAACAAAAATGACCTAATAAAAACAATTTCTTATACATTGCAGGTAAAAATAAGTTTTCTGAAATGTTTTCTAAAGCATGTAAAGGGAATTCTTTTTTTTATTTTTTAACAGTTACAATAATCAGCATTACCATTGCCTTAAGCCAATACTAACTCAGTGACTCATGAGTCTCAGAGAAGAGGTGACAATGTTCAATTTTTATAAAGCAGATCACCATTAAATTTTTCAAAGTCACGGCAGAGTAGACATGATCTTCTAACCTTTCTGTTAGCAGCTGAGCTTATAAATCATTTGTACTACAAATGTTTTCTCCATATGTCAATCTCTATCCTTATCTAATGAAATTAATATGGATCTCTTTCATCAGTTGGCCTAGCAGTTTTCCTCCAGATTTCTTGGGAGAACCTGGTGAGCATGTTCAGGGAAACATCTGTTTGCTGAAATATGTCAATTGGTATCTCATCAATTCCTGGGGCTTTATTTTTTGCCAAGACCTTCAGAGTAGCCTGAACTTCCTCCTTCATCACCATTGTCTACTGATAATACATTGTTTCTTGAAATTCTTCTGTGTCAGCCAATTCCCTTTGGTACAGTGACTCTGTATTCTCTTTCTATAATTTAATGCTTCCTGGATCATTCAATATTTTGCCCATTGCATTCTTTTCTATTGTAACTTGAGGCTTGATTTTTTTCTTTATTTTTCATTTTAATTCAGTATGCTAGAAACACTTTATAATAACCAATACATTTTGTGACTTGATCCATTCTTTAACATTTTACTTTCCCATATTATTATATACTATTTATAAACATTTTAATGACTTTTATTTATCCATCCATATGATTATTTTGGTATTTTCATTATAACACCACACATACTTTTTAGTTGAGCATTAAAGCTCAAAATAGTTATTGTTGTTTTTATTTTTTACACCATTTCCCAAGACCAATTTATAAAATAAGTACATTATTACTCTGATTGTTGTTTCCTCATTTCAACTGACTTCCAATCTGGCCTGTATCACCAAACTACCCTAACTATCTTCTTTCTTTAGGATTCATTGGGTTTTCAAAGACCTGTTATTTAGAAAGTAGATGTCCCATCCTGCTTCACGGTCTGTCTTAATCAGGGAGCTCCACCAAAACTTGTCCTTATTGGGTAACCCTTATGGCACTTGACACATCAGTGGCACAAATTTCAGTATATAGCAACCCCAAGTTATCACAGTACAGCAACCTGACAGACAAGTGTTGTACCATTTAGAGCACAATTAACACCAGTTGTGCTCTGTCCCAACAGATTATACAAATACCACCAGCCTACCAAGTTCTAATTGCTTAAACAAGAGGCTTCCAACCCACAGCTTACTGTTAACAAAATCAGACACAACCAATCAGCTATACTTGATTGTTAACAAAATAAAAAATGCCCAGTTTATGTCAAAGTATTAAGTAAATGTAAAAACACTTAACCTCTTGAATCACTGAGCATCCTATGTATGGCCAAGAGAACAGATTTGTCTTGGAAATGATGCAGCTGGAGTGCTGTTTGGAAGCAAGAATGATGAGTCTTTGCTTTACATAATTTGCATACATAATTTGTACACGTTGCTAGGAAAGGCTACTCCTTGGAGAAGGACAAAATGCTAGAAAGGGTGGAGGGTTGGTGAAGAACCGGCAAACCCTCAACCAGGTCGATTTAGACACAATGACTACTGCAATAAACTCTTTGTGTTAAGCAGTGTGAGGATGGTTCAGGGCAGAACAGAGTTCAGAGCTTTGGTACATAGGGTCAGTATGAGTAGTATTCAACTTAACAGCACCTAACAACAACAACAGCTACTACTATGACACTTGCCATGATTGTACCAATTTACCCAAGTAGAACTGAACAAATTTTGTATACAATACTCCAGATGAGATTTTCCTTTTTTGGTGAATAAAATTATTTTTGGAGTAATTTAAAAAGGGAAAATATAATTTGGATGTCAAGTAGATTTATCTTAAAGCAAATAATAATATCAAGATGTTCACTTGGATTTTGTTGTTGATTGTGGAGCTAAGCAAACTGAAGCTGTGAAGAATCTCAATCTCTTCACTATCCATCCTGATGCTGCCAGTTGGTCCAGTGGTGATGATCTTTGTCTTCTTGACATTGAGCCTCAATCAGTACT
Organism: Elephantulus edwardii; assembly: GCF_000299155.1. NCBI lineage: Eukaryota > Metazoa > Chordata > Mammalia > Macroscelidea > Macroscelididae > Elephantulus > Elephantulus edwardii. Next base: position 498,317 of record NW_006399875.1, read on the forward strand.
GAAGGCTGCAGTCCTCGACCCTTTGCAGCAAGCACTTCAGGTCCGCCTCAGTTTCAGCAAGCAGGGTTGTGTCATCTGCATAACACTGATTGTTGATTGATCTTCCACCAATCCTAACCCCACATTTTCCTCATAGAGCCCGGCCTCCCAGATAATCTGTTCTGCATACATGTTGAAAAGGTATGGAGACAGGACACATCCCTGGTGTATGCCCTTCCCAATTTTGAACCATGCAGTGTTTTCTTGCTCCATTCTGATGACTGCTTCTTGGTCCAAGTATAGGTTTCACGATTAGCACGATCAAGTGTTCTTGGATTCCTATTCTTCTCAGAGTCAGCCACAGTTTATTATGATCCACACAGTCAAATGCCTTTGCATAATCAATGAAACACAGATAGACATTCCTCTGGTATTCCCTGCTTTTAGCCAAGATCCACCCAACATTAGCTACAATATCCCTAGTACCACGACCTCTTCTAAACCCAGCCTGGACTTCAGACAGTTCTCCACTGATGTGCTGTTCCATCAGTTTTTGGATAATCTTAAGTAGAATCTTGCTTGCATGTGAAATCAATGATATTGTTCTATAGTTTCCACACTCTGTTGGGTCACCCTTCTTTGGGATGGGAACAAATATAGATCTCTTCCAGTCATTTGTCCAAGTAGTTGTTCTCCAGATTTCTTGGCAGAACCTGGTAAGCACGTCCAGGGCAACATCTGTTATCTGAAATATGTCAATTGGTATACCATCTATTTCTCGAGCCTTATTTTTTGCCATTTCCTTCAAAGCAGCCTGAACTACTTCTTTCTCTTGCTCATATATTGTTCATGAAATTCTTCATGTCGTAACTGCCAATTCCTTTTGATACAGTGAGTCAGTATACTTTTTCCATCTTCTTTTAATACTTCCTGGATCATTTAATATTCTATCCAAAGCGTCCTCGGTTATAGCAACTCAAGGTTGGAATTTGTTCTTCAATTTCTTGAGCTTAAGATATGCTGAGCGAGTTCAGCCCTTTTGATTTTCTGACTCCACCTCCTTTCACATTTCATTGTAATATTTTACTTTGTCATCTGGCACTGCCTTTTAAAATCTTCTATTCAGCTCTTTAGTATCTTGAATTCTTCCTTTGCTTTGGCTTCTGTGTGCTCCAGTGCAACATTCAGAGTCTCTTCTGACATCCAATTTGGTCTTTTCTTCCTCTTCTGTCTTTGCAATGATCATTTGCACTCTTCCTGAATGATACTCTTGATATCCTCCCACAGCTCATCTAGCCTTCGTTCATTAGTGTTCAAGGCCTCAAACCTGTTCCTGAGATGGTTCTGAAATTCAGGTGGGGTAGACTCAAAGTCCTATTTTGTTTCCCATGGATTCGGTTTTAGTTTCCTCAGCTTCAGCTTGAACTTGCTTAGGAGTAGTTGGTGGTCTGCTCCACAATCAGCTGCTGGCCTAGTTTTCACAGCTGATATTGAGCTTCTCCAGCGGTTCTTCCTGCAGATGTAATCTATCTGATTCCTGTGCATACTATCAGGTGAAATACATGTATATAACCTGCGTTTATGTCTCTTAAAAATGTATTTGCAATGAATAAGTAATTGATTGTGCAAAATTCAATCATTGTCTCTCCAACTTCATTTCTGTCATTGAGTCCATGTTTTCCAACTACTGAATCTTCTTCTCTGTTCCTAACTTTTGCATTCCAGTCATTCATAATTATCACTCTTGGCACCAGTATCCAGGAATTTAAAAGACGTACTGTGATGGGCAAGTCTGCTGTTAGGGACCTCTCCAAAGTTCTGAAAAGCAATGGTATCTCTCTGGAGACTAAGGTGCATCTGATACAACCCATGGTCTTTGCAATCACTTGTTATGCATCAGAGAGCTGAGCAATGACTAGGGAGGATAGAAGGAGAATTGATGCCTTTTAGGTGTGGTGCTGGAGAAAAGTATTGAGGACTTCTAGGAAAACAAACAGATTCATTCTTGAGAGGGTTAAACCAGGTGGCTCTTTGGATGCAAGGATTCTGAGGCTTCATCTAACATACTTTGGACATGTTGTAAGGAGGGACAGGTCCTTGAAGAGTTACATCATGCTTGGGAGGGTGGAGGGACAGCGCAGGAGGGGAAGGCCCTCTATGAGGTGGATTGATTCAGTGACTGGGGTAATCAGGATGGGTGTGTCGGAGACAGTGCGACTGGCACAGGACAGAGCAGAATTTAGGGCTGTTGTATGTTGGGGCAGTATGTGTCGCAAGTGACTCAACACCACATAACAACAACAACAACTTGGATTTTATGGACTATGCAAAGACATGAAACAGTATGAGTCATAACAAATTATGGAAAACAGTGAGAACAATGAGAATTTCAGATCTATCTATCTATCTATCTATCTATCTATCTATCTATCTATCTATCTATTGTGCTAGGTGGGTGATAGAAGGAAAAATGATGCCTTTGAGCTGTGGTCCTGGAGAAAAGTATTGCATATACCATGGCCTGCTAGGAAAACAAGCAGGTTCACCTAGAGAGGGTGAAACCAGGTTGCTCCATGGAGGCAAGGATTCTGAAGTTTCGTCTTACATACTTTGAACATATTGTAAGGAGGGACCAGTCCTTAGAGAGGGACATCACTCTTGGGAGGTTGGGGGGCAGTACAAGAGAAGACCGTCGATGAGATGGATTGATTCAGTGACTGAAGTAATGGCGATAGGTGTTTCAGAGACAATAATGCTGGCACAGGATAGAGCAGGGTTTAGGGCAAATGACTCAACACCATATAACAACAACACAAGAACAGATGAAATCTGTACATATATCAAGAAGCACTTTTTTGAACAACAGAAGGGAATGAAACAGAAATGTTGTCAGGATTGATTTCTTTAACTATACCAATTCAATCTCTATGCTAAGTAAATAATCTGAGAAACTAATATATGAATAATTAGCATGAGAATTGCAGAAAGATTCATCAACAGTCTATGATAGGTGGATGGCACATCCTTTACAATAAGTAGACCAATAGGAGTGATCATATTACATTGTCAAATATTTATTGGCAAGGATCTCTATCAGGTACTATAGAGTAATGGTGTTACAGTGTCAATCCATCTCCTTAAAGATCTTCCTCTCCTTTGTTATCTTTCCAAATATGATATCATAATATATTATGGATAACATTAAGAAAAATGTGAATTCCAGTATACTTAATTGTGATCTTGCAGAACCTGTACATAAACACAAAAAAATGCCTTCAAATAGAATATATATAGGTATAGGTATAGATATAGATATAGATAGATATAGATATATCTCAGTAAATACGTGTTTGAGGGTTGTATTCTTTCACTATAACCATACAATCTGTATGCTGAACAAATAATATGAAAAATTGGACCACATGAAAATGATGTGACATAAGGATTGGAAGATTTATCAACCTGAAATATGCAGAGGACACAAACTTGTTCTCTAAAAGGGAACCTGAAGCACTGACTGAACATAGAACAGGTACAGCCATCAGTATCGTTTCAATATAAAAAAACCCCAAAAATATCTGCAATTAGACCAACAGGCTACAGCAATGATAAATAGAGAAAAGAACAAAGTTGTCAGTTGTTTCATTTTACTTGGATCTACAATCAATATTTGAGATTACAGTAGTCAAGAATCAAAAGATTTGTATTTGTATTGGGCAAATCTGTTGTTTAGAACCTCTTTAAAGATCAAAGATGCATGTTTAGATCCAAAATTGTGCCTGACTGAAATCATGGTATTTTCAATTGCTTCATGCACATGCAAAAGTTGAACAGTGAATACGGTAGACTGAATACTTGATACTTTTCAATTGTACTGTTGGGAAGAATATTGAATATACTACAGACTACAAAAATAAAAAACCTACTGTTAGTCTGGGCAAAGAGGGCCAAAGAGAAGAATGAAGAATTCCGAATTCAAATGCTGATGGCCTTGCTGTTGAAGATAAGCAAACAGCCTTGCCTGTCTGACTAAGCTAGCAGGTGGCTTGTAAATCAGAGTGGAATGTCCCTCCCTATAGACTCTGCTTATAAAAATCCTTACCAGTAAGTTCACAGTGTGACTTCCCATTCTGCCTCCAGGATGAGGAACTCACCTGGGAGCCACCCTTCCCACCCCCTTTAATAAAACTGCATTAAGCTTTCTCTCGTTCTCTGATTTCTTCTTTAAGTCCACTAACCTAGCCTAACCTAACACATACCTGTCTTGACAGATGTACAGTAAGAACACCCTTTAGAACTGAGGGTAGTGAGACTCCTCACATGCTCTGGTGCATGTGTTGTTAAGAGAGACCAGTCCCAGGAAAAAGACTTGCTTGGTAAAGTAGAGAATGAGTGGAAAAGAGGAAGACTGGGACATACTTTGGCAGGGAATTATAACTTAAGCATAATGAAGATTAAGATGATGGTGGATGGTGTAAGCCAGATGACAGTGTTTTGTTCTGTTGCAAATGGACTGAGTATGAGTTGTAGCCAACTCAATGGCACATAACAACAATGATCATAATCTACATACTTGTTGCATCATTGTGTTTTATCAGTCCTAATGCATGATTAATTTGGAAATGTTTTATCAGTATCAATAGATTATTGAGGAAAATACAAATTAATTTTTCCCCCTTTGAGTCCCCTGCATATCCTAGTAACCTTGCAGAACAGAATAGGCTCACCCAGTAGGGTATTCAAGGCTGTGTGTCCAAGGCAAATCATTGTGAGCAAAGATGGCTTCACCCTTCCCCTGCTGAGTGTCCGGTAGGTTCAAACCTCTGCTCTTTTGGTTAACAGCCTAATATTTTAGTCACTGTATCAGCAAGAGTATTCTATTTAGGATAAAAGTAGATGACAAATGAGGTTTTTTACTATTTTGAGGGAAATAATTTTGAGGCACCTTCCTGTCAATTGAATAGGTAAATAAAAATCTAGTATTTATTTCATTGTTCTCATTCTTAACATGATGTGTGCTACTGTCAAACACATATGGCTACAATTTGGTTATGAAAATTGTTGATGACTACCCAACAATTTTGTATTTTTTTAGAGATTTCCAAGTATAAAGTATTTCTTCAATTGTCTCATCTTTTCTAAGGTTAGGATTCTAAACATGTTCAGAAATAAAGTACTGTAATATTACCCTGCCACCTAGGGGCATTGGCAAAGAAATTTATCCATGCATAGAAAAGAGAGGTTTAGTGTGTTGCCCAAAATATGAAAATCTCAATACTGAAATATTTAGATAATAGTTATTATTAAGTTTTATATTGTCTTATATATGTCAAAATAATATGTGTCTCTAAAATCCACTCAAAGTGATAAGAATTTTTAAGAATTCCCCTTCCTTGGGCTTCAGAAAATCAACAGGCAGCTCTAATAAGAGACCACTGTGATGAATTAGTTTTTCAAAATGTTAATATTCTTTGGTTATTATTTCTCATTTATGACAGTTGGAAGACCATAAGAGACACATCTCTACTTAGGAAATGATCAAATTATCTACTGTTTTGAAAATGGATAACACATCTAGATCATGATAATGATCAAGCAGTTTATGTCTTTAAAAACTGTGGCAAATAATAACAAAATAATGGTTTTGTATGTTTGTATATAGACTCTGCCTAAGGATTCCATTTGTCCTTGAAAAAACCTTTCCTGATTGAATTTATGGAAGTATACAAATTATAAGCCTTCCATCCTAGCAGTAATATGGTCTGTGGACATGGATTTTTTTTACCTTGCAATATTTAAAGATTTTAATAAAGAAATTGAAGACATTCAAGCATGAGGACAATGTTATTAACATGCTCAGTTATTGGCCGTAGCACTGGAGAGTGGCACAGAAACACAGGCACTCCGAGGAAAGGGAGGGCAATCTACATTTACAAATTCAGGCATTGGAATCTCTGTAGAGCACAATGCTATTCTGACTCACACGAGGTCTATGCAGTTGGAGCAGAAGTCATGCATGTGTTTTTATCTAATAATTATTAAGGACAATGCTGGGCCCTGATGAACACTCAACAGGAACTATTGAAGAAGCACCAAACTCATTTTTATTCTGGAGATGCACGTGTTCTGAGTCACCACAATACACAGGATAGAGCAAGGTTTGATCTGGTATACATATGATCAGGGTGAGTTAGAGACGACCCGACAGAACAACAATGAAATGTCTGCTTGTCTTGGATTTGAGGACCTGAAAGAGCAGTGTGGCAGGAGGCGTCACCCTGCCATGTCTCACTGAAATAGCATCACTTCGTGCTCCTGGTTCCAGAGAAACCTAACATACGGTGAGATTTTGCAAGACTCATTAATCACATTAACCCAAAAGCTTTAAAGGAGATTAGCAACATGAAGGGGGAAAGGTCTGTAGTGTTAAACTTGTCTTTATGACCCTCGAACCCAAGTTATCTTACCCAATGTGTTCTGGGTACTTGTCTGGATTCAGTAAGAAATAACTTCTCTCCGTTTAAAAATTAACCAAATTGAAATATCCAGAACCAAGCGGGAGTCACTATACCATACATGTTCTTTGATCCAGATTCACCTCATTTTATCATGCTTTACTTTATTGTACTTTAGAGATATGTGGGGTCCCCCCCAAAAAAAAATTAAATAAGACAATCAATCTTCTACTAAGAAAGATCAGCACAATCATTTTTCCAACAGCAAGTGCCTGGCTTCGTATCTGTGTGTTGCATTTCAGTCAGTCATTCTCACACTATTTGAAACTTTTCCATAGAGCGGCTATGAGGCACAGGTGACTTGACGGCACATACCAACAGCAATACGTACTTAATAGACTACAATATAGTGTACCTATAGCTTTTCTATACAGTGGGAAACTAAAAGTTCCACGTGGCCAGTTTCACTGGGATATTAGCTTTCCTATGGCGATCTGGAATCAAAACCACAATGCCCCTTAGGTGTACCTGCATTTTCTCTGAGAGGGAAGATAGATGTAACTAATGGTTTGTGATTTCTGCTTCGCTCGGGCTTTTTTTTATCATGACAGCCCTTTGTTCCTGAGCTCTAATTACACCCTGTCTAAGTCTTGGCTCCAAGAAGAAGGAGTCTTACAAATGCCAGTGCCTTTTCTCTCCTCCTAATGATGTGTCTTTCCCCAAGAGCATCCTTTCTTGCAAGGATGGAATTTCTTTTTCTCTGGAGATGAAGACATTGTTTCTTCATCTCTATCTTATTCTTACAAGTGTATGCTCCAAATCTCATTTTTGTTTAGAAGACAGATTCAAATTCCACTTCTTAGTTGCTGTTGTTTAATATATATACTTAGTAGACATTATTTTTTTGGTGGCATGATAAGTAAATTGCTGGAGAAGCTTCACAAACACAGGAAAGTAACTGCTGTTTTGTACCCTTGCCTGCAGGTTTTCAGAGCAGTAAATCTCATGGGATGAGATTGTCCATCTTTCTCCAGAGGAGAAGCTGGTAGATTCGAATGTCATGCCTTGGGGTTGGCAGCACAATTCCTTAATACTAAATCAGGGTCAACTAGAAAGAAGAATTGACACTGGGATTGCAAGAGAGGTTCAAATATGCATTTGTGAAGATAAAAAGACTAGGCAATGGGATGTTGCTCTTGCAGGGTGGGCAGGAAGGTTTGTGTTTTTGTGGATGTGTGGCCATGTAAAGGAGTTAGAGTCAATTGGATGATGGCTAAGTAACAACAGTCTACGTGCTAATATACCAATGCAGAAACTTGAGACAATAGGCTGAAATGTAAATGCTCATATTGTTTGCAGTTTCAAGCACAGAAGTTAAGGGGTGCTTGAGGCAGCATTTCCAACAAGACTGGAACATCACATTTGGCCAGAATAATGACACCATTTGATATGCTGTCTGTAGACTTCAAGACTTCAAAACCATACAAAAGAATGTCAAATTTGCTAATTCCTGGGCCACTTGAACTTCATAATGCAGATATGGGCAGTGCTATTCACTTTGTAGGTTAATAAAATAACATTTCCAATTCTGGGTTACTCAATAATCAGTCTAGGTCTTGGTAAAATTTCAATTATGAGGCTAGTTGGGAAAAATATTTAAGGAGCTCCATAATATATTGGTGTAATAAAAAAGTTCATTATAACTCTTTTATGTTGTAATTTCTAAGCTATTTTTGGCAGGATTTTTTCCCCAAGGAATATTTTTCTCACTTAGAGGGGAACCCAATCTTCAATATTGAACTGAACATCATGAACAGAGATTATCTGAGCATTTGTTTAAGTACTTGTGCAGTTTTAAAATTTAATAAAAAAGATCAACTGAGTCATTTATCTGTGTTTTAAAATATTGGGTTTTGTAATGAAATTTTGAATTCTTAAATGCAAAAGTGTGACTGAAAAGTGAAGATCAGTTTTAGAAAAGTAAACAATTCAAAATTTATGAAACATTATAAATGAACTGTGCCATGAATGATATTGGCTGTTACGCACACACAAAAAGTCCCTGTTACCAGCATTCTTTTGGACAGTAAATGTAGGTTTTATAAACAGTAATTACTTATGAAAATAAAGTCCCTAAATGTATTTATATATACATATACACACATATATATGTACAATCAATATTTTTCTTGTGTAGAAAATCAATTCGTTTTAACTTCATAATTTTATTTTATTGAATATCAGATTTTAAATTATGTCACTAATGTATATCATCTTAACAGGCTCAATAAGTTATACTGAAAACCCAGTAACATGAACATAAACCACTCTTGAACTTTACTGACTCTTATTTTTCAATCTGTTTTAATAATAAAATACAAGCACACACTGGAAATATTTTAGGTTCAGTTCCAGACTACCACAATAAAGGGAAAACAGTAAAAAAAGGGAGTCACACACAATTTTTTGTTTTCCAATGCTTATAAAATGTATGTTTATATTATCCTGTAGTCAATTAAGTATGTAATAGCATTATGACAGTCAATAGACCTGCTTGATGAAGAGTCGCCAGAACCCTTCAATTTGTAAAAAAATCACAATATCTGCAAATCCAATAAAGAAAAGCACAGTAAAATGATTTACGGCTGTGTTTATTTTTAATTGGCAGTCACATCTGTATTTTATCTTAAATATTAGAATTATTCATTTCTTTATTGCTAGCGCAGGGAAATTCTAAGTACCAGTAAGTAAGTGTTCATTATTTAAGTTACACTTTTTTACAAGCATGCAAGCTCTGTCCCTGAAGGAACTGCTCTAGTGCACTCACTTCAGTGTGGCTCACTGAGCTTCCATCGTTTGTTTGAAGCAAAATTTTTAGTGGGGAAAAAATACGTGATACCAAAGTCCTACCTTAAGTATTGGAGATTAAGTTTCTCATCATTGTTAGGGGTCGACGAGTTGAGTAGAACTCATACCAACCCCATAAACAAGAGATGTGAATCCTATTCTATCTTGGGTCATCCTCACCATCTCTGATATATATAATTGAGCCTATTGACTATGCAACAACATTCAAGTGGGTGAATCAAAGCAAATTATGGAAACCATTAGGGATGGAAACTCTGAAATCTTTATGTGCCCATAGAAAAAACTCTAGACCCACAAAGGCACAATTTTTAGAACAGACAAAAAGATACTGCAGGGTTTAAAATCAGACAAGACCTATAATCAGCTATGTATCACATTTAAAAATATTTTATATTAGTTTGCATACAAAATGTGTATACATTGTATTTCATCCATATATATTGTGTTGCACACATTCCTTCATTCACGGTTGTGTTTCATATGCTTATTTTCATACATTGTGCTTTATAAAATTAATCACTGTGGATGTTTGCTCACTATTATCCCATCTTTTCAGGTCTCTCCTGGATCTTTCCTACTTCTTTCACCCCTTTCCAAACCTTCCTTTATTCAAGTCACAAAGTATTCTCATTTCAGGATACACACTGGAATACTGAGGTGTGTTGTTTATTTAAGCCCATCACTACAGTAACTGTGTCAGTCCATCTGCTTGAGGGTCTCTTCCCATTCTTCCACCTTTCCAACCATGATCTCAAGGAATAGCCTCCCATAGAAATAGAAATAGTATAATTGCTATTGTTGTTACACAGCGTAAAAGTGAGAACTGACTAATAGCTGACACTCCATAGTCCTTTTAGATGCTGAAAATTACAAGGGAGTGAATTGTCTTTCTTTCTCCCTCAGAGCTCCCCCTTCTTTGGATTTGACAGTTCGACTCTTTGCTCACTAGACCATCACAGCTCCCTTTCAGTTTTGTTGGATCTCCTGAAACGTTGTAACATTTAATTAATAAATGTTGCATTTTATAAAAGATCATTTACTTAACTCACGACTTGCTACCTTAATGGATATGAGAATGAAGACATTTGTATCAATTTATCTGACTCATAAGATTGCATACAGGTATATAAAAATTCCCAGGGGTCTCTGGTGGCCTGATGGTTCAGGATTTGTGCTGTCAATCCAAAGGCATGTGGTTCATGTCCGCTAGCTCCTCCCTGAGAGAAGATGAGTCATCTCTTCCATGCAATTCACAGTCTCTGAAAACCTGATGAGGGTTAGCTCCGAGTCAGTTCTCACTAGAGAATAATGAGCTGTTTTTATTTTCTGAAAATGGAAAACAATATCTTCAGTGTTGCTGATGTCCATATAAATCTGTTAGAGACCAGTAATGACTAACATCTTGATGCTGTGAGCAATGTTAGGAAGAACCGGGAGTCTGTTGGAGACACAAATGCTTCCTGCTCAAGCACCAGCTCTAGCCATGCATTTCAGAGTCTCAGGAACAGTGCCCAGCACAGCAGAACATGAGGAGGTAGAAACACTGGGGACAACAGCCCTGGAATGAACCAGCCTCTCCAGTCAAATCCCAGCTCTGGAACTTTCTGTGCTATAGCCTAAAACCTGCAAACAACTCACTGTCTTTGAATTGATTGTGACAAAAATCAATGCTAAAGGGCAGGACAGGACTGGCTTATAGAGATCTCAAGGCTGAAATAATTATAGAAGGAGATTGCTGTATTTTACTCCTACAGAGTTTATGGTGACTTGGAACCACTAACTTTGTGATTAAGAACTTGCATAGGAAAAAAAGGAAAAAAAAATATAATTTATGGAAGGAATATTTTTAACAATTTCTAATATAAAATTTAGAGGTTTTTTTTTCTGGAAGTAAAATTATTAATAAATTATATTATGTGAGTCAATAAAAATCTGGAGCATTAGGTTATTAGTGAAAATAATTTTCATTGCTTCAAAAGGAAGAAGAAATAAAGATGAAGAAGAAAGGAGACTATAGCTCAAGGCTTGTCTGAGGGAGGGGGCCAAATTATGGGAAACGCACTATTGCCATGTTAGACTAAAAGGGGGTGCTTTTTTAAGCCATTATATTAAGTCCCCTATCCTGGAAAGGGTTAAACTGGGAGGCTCCCTGGAGGCAAGGATTCTGAGGCTCCGTCTAACATGCTTTGGACATGTTGTAAGGAGGGACCGGTCCTTGGAGAAGGACATCATGCTTGGGAGGGTGGAGAGACAGCGCAGGAGGGGTAGGCAGGCCCTCTATGAGGTGGATTGATTCAGTGATTGGGGAAATTGGGATCGGTGTATTGGAGACAGTGTGATTGGCACAGTTTAGGGCAGAGTTTAGGGCCGTTGTGCATAGGCTTGCTATGTGTCACAAGCTACTCAATGGCACATAATAACAACAACAACAACATGGTCTCCAGCTATCTTAAATGCCAACACATGGCCTTGCAAATGATCAACAGCTGTGGGACTCAGACAAGAAAAAGAGTGCTTCCCATGCTGAGGAGCAAGATTTATGGTAGCAAATCTAAAGATGAGCAAGACTTGAGGGAGACTGGAACAAGACACTGGTGAGAGTGACTCAGTGGAGAGGCTGTGCCATGGCTGTGAAGAAACTGTGGCAAGGTGTGATTAGAAACTTCTTGCATTTGTGCTGATCACAGTTAAAGGGTTTGCTATTCTCGCTGAATGCTTGAAGGAGAAGCTGACTTATAACTGCTCTGAGGCAAACCTTGCTGGATGACTGAGGAAACCAGAGGCTTCTTGCATTTGTGTTGCTGAACTGAAACTGGTGCCTGTTCTAATTGAAGAATCACGCCTTGGGACCACTGGACTCTGGGTGTTATTCTTTGCCTCCCCCAACTCTCCCATTTACTTGTCGAATGAACTCCATACTCAGTACCACAACTATGGGTCTGTGAGTCAACAATAAATAAAAGAACCTCTTGCTGGTGCTGTGGCTTCTGGAGGCATCATAGGATTAGGCCATGGGCTCTCTATCTGCTTTCTGCTCTGTGGCCATGAGGAACTGAACTATTCTTATTCCTGGCCTTTTCAGAGAGACATTCACGGCCCTGCTTCTGAGGCAACCATATTTTATACATAACATTCTAAGAGTGACAGTTTAGAAACCAGAAGCAAATGCTCATTGCAGCTTTTGGGAAACCATTCAATAACAGCGGTTTCAATGTCTTCAACGAACAAACTATATGATATGGTAGAACAGAGAGGAAATGTAAAATCATTGTCTTTCACTTTGCATTTTTATTAGATACAGGAGTGGGCAGATTAAAACCTTTCATGCTCATTTGCACTGTGACCTCACTGAAGCACATACACACATGGAAAGGATTTCTCGTTCTGTGATGTCAAAGGCCACTGTTAGCTAGATAAAGCCACTTTCAGACCCTGTTAGTCTAGTCTTGTTCTTTTGCTCATCAGGTGCCTCAGCACAAGGAAAAGCGAAGTCTTGTAGCCTCTCTTTGATTTCTGAGTCATGGGAGGTTTATGGGTAAACTCTCCAGCTTTATGCCAATGTGTAGGGACCTCTATCTGTAAGAGTTGAAACAAGACAGGTCTTTACATTTACTGGGCTACTGAAACAGGTGTGTGTGGTGAGTGCGCACACAGGTATGTGTGTGCACACACATTGAGGCAGCAGCGGATACCCATGCTCCTGGTTCAAATGCTTTGACTCAGCGTCAAGTTAGGACACCTCATTATCATGAGGATACTGAGGCGCTAAATAGCACAAAGAAGAGACGGGGTGGAATGATAAAGGAGTTGAAAGGATTGATTTATGAGAAAGAATCAAAAGAACCATAGATAATAGCTGGGTTGTGTTTTGTCTCTCTTATATAGCTCTTTCAGAGAATTCTAAACAGGGATGTTGAAAACAGAACTCTGTGGGAGGAATATCTGAAAGACAATAAAATGTTGAACATGGTTTACTATGGACACTTTAGAAAACTGCGAAGAAATAAAGAAAGCAGGCCATTATTTCAGTAGATAAAGTGCATTGCAGAAAGAACTGGTAGAAGACCTATTACATCATATCATTTTAATTAAAATGAATGAACACGGGCAGGGGATTTACATTGCAAAATTATGACTCAAAAGTAAATGACGAAGGTAGGTACACTCTGGCACATGGTGGAATGTGAATTATCTGAGAAACTCCCACCTCAGCACATCAAGGTAGACAGAGACCCTCTCCACAGACAGCACAGATGGGCCATGGCCAAGCACCAGGCCCCTCAAGGTGCAAAGAGCCTACATTTCTCTTTTTGCACATTTGGTCCCACATTTTAATAGGCGGATAACTATTTGACAAACTGACCCCTGGGAACAGATTGAAGACTAATCAGGTCTTGATATTTGCTGACATTGAACAACAAAGGAAAAACTGTTTACCCAATATCATGCCACACTATGTAAGCATGGGCATTTAGAGTAAATGAAAAGTTTCTGATGCTTTGCAATAATGTACCATCATTTGATTCCAAAGATCACGACCCGTTCTTTGCTTTCTGGCTTGTTCCTGGGAGCTGAGTTAGGCCAGACATAGAGTCTACCGGCTAAGCGCCTTCTGCTTTCTGTAGAAGCACAGCCAGTGAGTGACCTATCTACTGAGAGCACAGCCAATTAAACGTCCCTGTGGTCTGTGACCATAGGAACCCTTCTGGTGCAGTGTACTGTGAGGCCGCCTGCTAGCTCAAAGACCACCCCATGTGAGAAAGATCACAGTCTCCTTCTAGAAATATTCAGTTTTTGGTTTCACTCCTAATTGGGAATTGATTTCTAGCCGACCTTCCAGTGGGTTTTGAGAGGCAGTAAATTGCATGGGAGGAGATTGTCCATCTTTCTCCTGCAAAACAGTTGGTGAACTTGAACTGAATACCTTCAAATTGGAAGTACAATTATTTACCAATCGGCCATCAGAGCTAAAGATTTACTGCATGGGCAACACCATGGCAGATCTATCCTGGGTAGAAATCCACTTCAAGGCTGTGTGATTTCTATTTTTCATTTGTTTTGTTTTGATTGTGTGTGACTACAGTTATGAAGAAATATTGACTTATTTTTTCTTATTGATATTTTAATGAAAGGTTACAGAAAACTGGAATTTTAATTTGAGGCATTGACTTGTAATGAAATTCTTGGAAAGGCATAATAATTGCTTTAGTTTTTTTGTACATTTTTAGTAAAAATATTTGGACTATCAGTGTTTGTATATTAGTGTATATGCATCTCTTCCCTGGGTTAAAGACACGGGACTATTTTATAACTCAGAGACTTGAGTGGTATGCTATTTTTAGAATCATGGCATTTTGACATTCTTGATTTAAAAATACCCCAAACCTGTAAGAAAATGCTGTGTTTTGAAAAGATTGAAGAAAAGTATGATAAAATTAGCTATTATTCCAACTATCACTAAATATCCTTCTCATCAGCTTTGTGGTATTTTCTGCTGTTGTTGCTCTGGTTTGTTTGTTTGTTGTTGGTTTGTTGTTGTTGTTGTTGTTTTGTTTTTATCCCAGAGGACGGCGAATTATTTGACTGGATAACAAAAGGACAATGCGTTTTGGATACTGTTAATTCCTATCAAGGGTCCTCTGTGTTCTAAATACATATATCTTTCAAAGTACCACCTTCAGAGTTCTCATTTTATCAGACACTTGACTGTCAAGACAATTGCCACTCATGTCAATTCTTCATCCGGTTTCTAAGCCTATAAATATTCCCGTCCATTTTCTGAGGCTGTAAATACTCCCATCCGAGGGATAAGGATGTAAATCTTTATTGGAGGACACTTACCATCTCCCTCCTTCCAAGCAACTGGAAGAGTCAAATGACTGGCCTTTTGGTTGATGGTGAAACATCTACCAGAGCACCTTCATTTTTCCTAAATAGCAAAATACAATTCTGTCCTTGGAAATACTGTGTAGAAGACAATGTCACAGGAATTGTTCTTTTCCCCAGTGATGCCAGTGGCTGGGCTGACTCAGGGCAGGACTTTGAGCAGTGAATTCTCATCTCCTCACCTCCTTGGCTTCCTGCCCTGGTTATGTGGAGGGTCCTTACCATCAATCACTGTTTTCATGCAGTGGTTTTCTACATTTTTAAAGTTATTTTTCTGGTTCATGGTCTAAAGATGTTTACAAATATCCTATCTGAATGACAGGGGTGCTGGACCACTGTGATTAAGGAACTCTTAATTGCTTGGCTCTGCAATCAACACTTTTAGCACCAGCATCCAGGAAATTCAAAGACAAATTACAGTCAGAAGTCTCTCCAAGGTACTGAGGAGCAGCGATGCCAGTCTTGAGACTGAGGTGCTCCTGATACCATGGTCTTTACCATTATTTCCTATGCATCAGAGAGCTGGACAATGACTAGGGATAAGAGGTGATATCTTTGAGCTTTGGTGCTCGAAAAGAGTATTGAATATACCATGGACTGCTAGCGCAAACAAGTTCATCCTGGAGGGTGAAGCCAGGCTGCTCCTTGGAGGCAAGGTTTCTGAAGCTTCGTTTGACATAATTTGGACATTGTTGCAAGGCAGGATCAGTCAGTCCTTGGAGAGGGACTGTATGCTTGGGAAGGTAGAGGGACAGCACAGGAGAGGAAGACCCTCAAGGAGATTGATTGATTCAATGAATGGGGTCATGGGGGTAGGTGTGTTGGAGACAGTGAGATTGGCGCAGGATAGAGCAGGGTTTAGGGCTGTTGTATGAGTCATAGGTAACACGATGGCACATAACAACAACAATTGCTCAGCAAAAGCCTCAAACCTGTCTCCCTGGAGTCCAAGGGCCATCAATCACCAGGTGAATCTGACCTGGTTGATGGTGAAAGTCTGCAGGCTTGTGTAGTTAAACAAAGGAAGGAGGATATTCATGTGTCTTGGGAATGACCTCACAGTACATGAGGAGAAGGGGCCTTTGCTCTTAATGAAAGGTAGGAGAGGGAGCAAGACACCTGCTGATGAGACGTTGAGAACAAAGTCTTACCTCCTACATATGTTCATGAACTTAAACACTGTGACATACTGAACAGTTACAGCTCATCTGGAAATTTGTGACCACACCTACTCCAGCTAGCTAGAGACTCCAAAGATTTCCTCTTGTCTAGATGGGAAATGTTTCCTACTCGTAGCTTGTCATTTCCATCATGTGGTTTCTTTAGTCAGATATGGACATGGACTGTGCAATCTCTTTCTGCTAAGATTTCTGAGGCTGGACTCGCAATCGCTTTCAATCAGAATCGACTTGAAGATAGTGAGTCTGGGTTTCGGTGTTGGCAGTCCATTCCGTGTGAAGAAAAGTTGGAAGATTTTCAAGAACTACACAAATGCCATAGAGACAGGAAGTGACCCCACCGTACTGGAAAAATGGTGCCACAAGACTTGCTCAATGCAGGGTTGCCACAAACCTTGAATGGTTTTGTTGTTGTTGTTGTTGCTTAAACACAAAGTCTTCTAAAGCAAAGCATGATAAAATGAAATTTACCTGTAGTTTTGAAAATGATGTCGAGTGTCCAAGAAACCTGTGCCAGACATTTGGGTTTTTCTCCACATAGATACAATTAGAAGGATTTCAGGTCATCTCACACAGCAACTCCTTACAGAGTGAAGACCATAGGCCTCCAACGCAGGCCCAGATAAGAGACTCTCTAGGTGAGTGCCTGCTCCTCAGCCCTGGATACAGGTTCCCTAGGAAAGGTACCAGCTCCCTGTTCGGCCGCAGCAGCAGGTGGCAGTGTTGTCCAAGGCTGGCAGCCCAGCCCGCCTGGGATGCAAACTGCGTCTGCGCAGCATCTTCCTCGCCTTCCAGGTCGCATTATCACCTCCTCCCTCCTGGAATGCTCCCTGTCTGTCTGTGATGACATCTGGAAATTAAAGGTACTCAGCACTTGAGGTTGACCTCTCTGAATTATTTGTTGCTCTCGGTTTTTATTACATGACACACCTGGGTGTTTTCACCTCCAATTTATCAGAAGTCTAGAGCCACGGAGAACACACCAGGCTCTCTGAGAGCTGGACTTCTAACAAGTAGAGATAAAGGAATAAAGTTTTAGAGACAACTCAGATCTAGGTACAAAGGATAGAAATAGAGACTTTCAAATAAATTAGACACAGAATTAGAGACAGATAGATGTATATCTATAGATAGAAATCATTTTAGATACAAACAGGTATACTTGTAGAGATAACCAGTAGAGTAGGTCTTCAGGGGATGTGCTGAGGACCCAAAGAAAGTACTTTTTCGGCAGTTCAAAAATCACAGAGGTACAGGGGAGGGGTGAAGTTGTCTCCTTTGTGACTTAGAGCCTCCCAAAAATGTGTGTGACAGTCAGTTAATGGTTTCTGACTCAGTTTTATATAATAACAAATACACACTCATACATTTACGCATACACATATATACATATGCATATAGCTCTGGTGGCCTAGTGGTAAGGAGTTGTACTGGCAACCAGATTGTCCGCAGAATTTACCATCTGCTACACAGGAGGGGAAAAAATGGGCACTTGGCTCCTGTACAATTAATTGTCTCTGAAAATCCTCTGAGGGTCAGCTGTGGGTCTATATTGAGTCTCTGATACATGACAACAATGATAAATAATAGACAGATAGATGATAGATAGGTAGATAGATAGATAGATAGATAGATAGATAGATAGATAGATGATAGACAGATACAGGTATGTCTCTAAAGTTGTATGTATTTTCAGAAGGTGGGAGAAAAAGACGAAGAAGGAGCACAAATGAAAATGTACCCCCTTTATTCGTTACGGTAATGTTGGTATAAGCAGTGTCAGGCTTGCTGCAGAGTTTTTTCTTTTTTTGGTGTTTATTGAGATGAAAGTCATTCTGTTTACTTCCCATCTGCCTTGGAGTAATTCACCCCACAGAAGGCAGCATTTGGACAAGAAGGAGATCATCCTACCAAGATTAAGGGACAGGAGATCCTTGATCGAACATGTTGGCATAAAGCAAAGCCCACCGTTTCAGGTGTGATGAAGAGGCCTGGGTATCACCCTCTGCCTCCCATTGCTCTGTGCTCATGGAGTTAGACAGGAGGGACATGGCAGCCTTCAGGGTAGCAGGGACCCCACCTGAGAAAGCTACTCTCCCTCTCAGGGAAGTGGGCCTGTCTTAACAGCAGGTGGTGCTTTCTCCTCATGACCCAATTAAACCTTGGTTTTGCATAGCTTTTTGATCTCAGTGCAATCTCCTGTTGTTTCGTTCCTGTACTAATGTTTGCTCAGGACACTTGCAGTTTGGGTTCCATAGTGTCACAGGAATGGAACCCCGAGCCACGCACATATCCATCTTCTGACTCTTGCCCCTTCTCTCTCTCTCTCTCTCTGTCTCTCTCTCTCTCTCTTATTGTCAGCATCTCTTATTCTTCCCCTGCCACTTATTCTGTTTCTCTTCCAGCTTTCTTTTTCAGTCTTTCTGTGTCTTCCTTGCTCTCTCTCCCCCTTTCTCTCTCTTGCTCTCTCTCCCCCTTTCTCTCTCTTTGCATCTCTGTACAGGTGTGTTTTCCTCTTACTCTCTCTTTCTCCCCCATCCTTTGGTTTCCCCCTCCTTTTCCATGTGTCACAATTCTGTGCCTATTTTCCATGTGTCTATTCTGCTTCTCTCTCTCCTTTTTCTCTACATGTGTTTTTCTGTATTTCTACATCTCTCTGTGCCCTCTCTTTCTCTCTCTGTATTTTTCTATTGCTGCCTCTCAGTCTGTGGATGTGTGTTTCTGTCTCCCTCCCTCTCTTACATGTTTCTTTCTCTCTCATTCATTAGATCTCTGGCTCTCGCTCTCTCTATCTCTCCCCTGACATATCGCTCTTTCTCCCAATATCTCTTTCTCTCTCAACTCTCAGGTTCTCCCTCTCCTGCACATATTGCTTTCTCTTTGCTCTAGGGTTCATTCACTTTCTCATCATCCTCAACTTCCTTTCCCTCTCTCATTGTTTGCATCTTGTCTCCCTTCGTCTGTCTCTCTGTATGCTAAGCTCGCTTTCTCCCTCTTTGTTGAACACACATACACACACAGAGACACATAAATACACATACACATACCCACTTGCCCCATGCCTAGCCATCTGAGTAAATGAGTAGTGATTACTTACATCTGCCTAATAGTTCATCCAGACAACTCCTTCCATTAGAGGTACATCGAGCTGCCGTAACGGAGGCCAGGAACTGACAAGGCCGAGTGCTATATGCAAGTTCTATTCCAAATGATGCCAGAGCTGAGCTCCAGGATTCATTAAATCAGGCAGGGTTTCTCATTAAACTCATAGATTGACAGTTGGAACTGTCATCCTTGGGGTTTTTGTGCAGCCCCCTACTCAATATATATAAACCTCCCCCCCCCCCACAGGTGTTATATTTAGAATAAAGTGGTGAAATTGTGACTCTTCTGTGGCTGGTAGGTTCTGCTTTGTATAAAAACACCACAATGGATTTACCCTCTTGGCATCATTTTGAGAGGGGGACTGAGACTATGAGAGTGGTTTAAGCTGGTCAGTATCTGGTCACTATGATTCCTCGTTAATTTCAAACTAATTGCTAAAATAAACCCATGCTACCTGCAGTGTATTTCAGTATTAACCATCACCAGAAGAAACCCATCATGAGCAGTTCCCGTCATCTTAGTATTTCATCCACATATGCATTTCATTCTAATTACATCCAATACATTCTTTATGGAAAATGCCCCTCAATGTAACTATGCAAGAAGTGTCCAAAAATTAACATCCACACGTGCTTGGATATGTGACTTGATGAAGGAAATGGACACGCTTATTACATAAATATCATTTTTCCACAGCGATCTGAGGCCCCTAGGTGACACTGCTTTGCATCTTAACATAAAATATGTAAGGCAGAACCTTCTGGTATTAACAGATAGCACCAGAGTCCCCTGCCCTGGGCAGTTTGCAAAGATGTGAGATAGTTGTGCATCAGGATATGCAAAGGAAATATATCTGCCATAAATATGGGATTTCCACCCTCAATGACCAGCTCTATGGAAGACACTGTCATAGGAAATGCCCTTTAAGACCAAAGCTCTCCTTGTAGATACAGAGAGATATTGTGTATGTGTTTATTCTTGTCTGTGCAAATGCTCCTACATAATTAAGAAAATTTATGTGAATAATGGAACACACATACATACACACAATTTTAGGAAACATCTTTCCAAATAAATAGATGCAGGTTTCAAACAAATGGCCTGAAGAATCTATCATTACTTGGAGATCTTTTCCTAAGAAACGGCTTCCAGGAATCTCTGACATCTTTTTTGCACACTTCCTACTCAGTCACTTCCTTAAATGCAACTCTTGTTGGGGGGAATAAAAAAGAGAGAAAGAAAGATGGTGAGGGGGCAATCCTCTCCCCACGAAGCCTCCTTCCTCTGTGACACTCACTTTCTGGAAGGAGCATTTCAATTTACAATAAACTGACTTTTAGCTCGCAGTCTCTTTTCTTCATTCTGTCAAGAGCTTGGATTTCTCTCTTAAGATAGATTCTCTCAGGCCCCCTGAGCTACTATGAATTTGAAAGCTCTCCTCTGTAAAGCTTTCTTCTTTCTCTTTCTCTTGTTCTTCCGCAGTCAGAATTTTCTTTCCAAAGGTTGCTTCCTATCCTGTGTGTATAAATATGGATAGATATAGGCAGAGGTGGGGTAGACATAGATGCAGCTCTAGGTACATGGTGGCTTAAATTCTCCTGGCATCACCTTCCCTCTGATTTCAGTGCCTCATCTTCTGTTCCCCCAGGGCAGGCAGAGGTATTCCTGTGCGATTTGTGCATCACTGACTACCCTTGTCAAGGGCTTTAAAAATAAATGATTAGAAAATTCTGAAAAATATCTTCACCTTTGTCCTTGAATCTTACAGGGCTTCCTGAGCACTCCTGCTGTGGATTGCACCGCCATGGTAACATGTGCGATCCTAAATCAACAGTATCTTTGCGGTCTTGACATTCTCAATGCTGCAAGCTTAGCCAAGAATGAAAACAATACCTTCCTTTAATTATGAGGGGAAAAGTTTTGAATTCATATTGCATGAAAGATCCAAGCACAGCCAAGAATGTCTTAGGAAAGTGAATTGAGCAGAAAAAGAAATTATTTAGAAGGATATGACTAAATCCCTGAAAAATTCTTCAGTTTGATTCAAAAGGATATTGAAAAATAAGTTTGCTCACAGTTTGATTTTTTTTATTGTTTGGGTACATAATGGATTTCCTTTAGGGATATACTTCACATACAGAAACCAAGATATTAATTAAATATGGTTTTCCCACACACGTCTGTGATATATATTGTATTTTTAATTATGATTGTTCAGAAATAGTATTATTTTATATCAATTTGTTTACCAAATGATGTATGGAAAGCTGGATAAATACCTAAAAAATCCCCTGATTCAACTGAAAGAATTTAAAGTAATCTAATTCTGATAATAAATTATTTAAAAATATTTAAAATGCCTTAATTCTTACTATAAAAATTAATCTAGAAACCACCACGAGATGGCTGAAAAATCCCCCAAAATTTAGAAATTAAAAAATACATTTGTAAATAAGTTATGCTTAAAGTTAAAATTACAATGAGAAATTTAATTTATTTCAGATTAATTACAAGTGAAACACATTATCTCAAAAGTTTCAAGGTTAGAGCAGTGTTTAGTAGGATATTCACATAGCTAAATGCTTAAGTTAAAAGAGAGAGAACAAAACAAAAAAACTAAAGTCCTCAAATTAGTTATTACATGTTCTATATTATGAAATTTGACTAAAAAGAAAATAAAAATTAAGTTTAAAGGGGAGATAGCAAGCACCAAAATTCCACAATGCAAAGGAATTAAACAAGAAAATGAAACCAATCACCTTAAATCTAATTACTTAAAAAAAGATCATTAATTGAATGTTAACAAAATTCTAGCTGAAATTATTGAAATAGAATAGAGAAAGAAAAAATCAATATCAGCAGAAATAAGATATATAGCATTGTTACAAATCCTTTAATTAGAAAAAGCATTAGAAGGGGCCATTACTAAAAATGTGTAAAAGCAAATTGGCAGCTTAGATTAAAGAAGTTAGTTTCCTAAATAACTCAAACTACCAATGTTATTTCAGAATAAATCTTTTAACGGAATACTCTGTTGTTGTACATTATTTCAGAATAAATCATTTAACTAAATGCTATAGTATCTATTAAAATTCCATTTCTAGTTTAAAATATTCACACAAATAAATTCTTACCCCAGCCATCTTTACTAGCAAATTCTGCCAAATAATTAAGGAAGAAATAATGTAAACCGTACTACACAATCTCTTCCAGAAAACAGAAGATGGAAGAAACTTCTTAAGCCTAGTATTTGAATGGTATTTAAACTGGAGATATTACAAGAAAAGACAAAAAATATAGACTAATACTCTCATGAATTTGGTCACAAACATATTCACCAAAACACAAACAAATCAAATCCACCGGTATAGAAAAAGAATAATAAATCATGATTGAGTGAAGTTTACCTAGAGATTGAGGACTGGATCTGCATTTGTAAAAGGATCAATGTAATTTACTGTGCCAATAGACTAAAAGAGGAAGGCATACAATCATCTCAACAGATGCAGAAGAAGCACTGTGAAAAGCTAGTAAACATTCCGGATTTAAACACATACACACAGAGAAACAATCAGAAATATTGCTAACCTGAGAAGAACTATCTCCTAAGAACCCACAGCTAATATAATATTTTATTTTGTGAGACTGACTTAAGATTGGAACAACATAAAGATTTCTTTTTTTTTAAGATTTTTTTAAAAATTTTAAAATTTAAAATTTTAAAATTTTTTAAAATTTTTTTAAGATTTGCATCAATCTTCTTACTGTTATTAAAAGTGTACATGGGTGGTGTAAACTGGGGGGGTTAGTTGCACTATTAACTCAAAGCCAGTGTCTCTTTGGCAGTTCAAACCCACCATGTTTTCTCTGCAAGAGAAAAAGAGGCAATCTCTTCCCACGCCATTTATAGCCTCTAACAACCCACAGTGTGAGAGATTACTTTTAAAGTTCATATCACTGATTTAGTGACAGTATCAAAATCAAAAGAATAAGCCCATGGCTGTCTGCTTGATTTTGACTTATGACTAAATTATAAGATAGAGTAAAACTGTTCCATAGGGTTTCTCATTCTGCAGTGCTTATGGAGGGAGCTCTCGTGGCTAAGTGGTAAGAAGCTGTGCTGTCAGTATAAAGGTACATGGTTCGTATCCACTTTCCTCTCCCATGAGAAAGATGGGCAATCTCGTCTTGTGTGATTTAATGCTTCTGAACGCCCATTGAAGCTTCAGCTCTGTGTGGGCTTTGTCTCAAGAAAAGCAATCTTTACGGAAGCACCTTGAAGCTTTCTCCTGCGAAGAGGCTAATGAGTTTGAACCATAAACATTTCACTTCGCTGCTGGGTGTTTAACCACCACCAGGGTTCTTATGACTTAAAACAACTCATATTTCTTGTGTTATGTGTCTGTGAGTCATAAATCACACAAGACTCATCAAGCTAAAATTAAGTTCTTAAAATCCCTTATCAAAGACACTAGAGATAAAAATAAATATATCTATTTTGAGAATTTAAGCAGCTGGTAGGTTATTTTTTTTTATGTAAAGTTGAGATGCCAATTTTCATTCTATCCACTAAGAGTTATTTCCATTTCCTTTTGAAGGCTAACCATATTCTTTGTTTCTTGCCTACATTTCTCTGTGTTCAAAGCCACCAGTGGTGTCAGAGTCATGGTTACACATTTGTCCTGTTACCTCCTTTTGTCTGTATAACCCTACAAAAACAACAAACATAAAGTAGTTATAATTATCGGCGTTTATAATTTTATTAGACCCATGTGGAAGATCCAGTATATAATCTCTTCTGGTGAAGTTTGCTTATCACATGTGTGAAATTCTTTATGACAAAAGAGTAGTATATGCCCAAGTTCTGCAGATTCTAGCATCTTCAAGTGATACTCTACATATCATTATATCATAATAAAGGAACACTCTGCTAAAATAAGACAAGAAAAAAAGAAGAACAGTGAAAATGGACAATTCAAATGATCTGTTTGCAAGTGATACCATTGTATATGTCAAAACCTAAAAATATCCATAACATACACAACACACTCACACAATTAATAGGTAAACATGAGTTTAAAAAAGTGTTTAATGTAGGAAGTCAATATAAGAAGAGTAATTGCACTTTTATATATAACAATGCATAGATAATGAATCGTCTTAAGATAGTTCTATTTTTAATACAAGAAAAAATTTAAAATAATTGACACAAATCTAATATTTATTCAGTACTTGTATATCATAAAAAATGATAATGTTTGTAGAGAAGAAGAAAAGGTTTTCTTAAAAGCAGCAGTGTTTATAGTTTGAGGTTTGGTTTTGTTAAAATATCAATGCCCCAACATTACTCTGTAGATTCAGAGGCATCTTAACTGAAATCTCTGAAGTTCATTCAAAATCAACAGCTAAAAATTATAAAGCAAGACAATGAAGCAAAAGAAAACATTTGTTGGAGCGAGAAGTATAGGACCATGGTAACTTTCCAGGTTTCAGGAACCAAAGACTTGTATCTCTCCTGCCAAGTAGACAGAAAGCTTTCTTTGTGGTGTCTTTTTTAAGAATTGGAATTACTTTTTAGAAAAATTCCTGAAGTGATAAAGATTTGATTCTCTATTTCACAGAACATAATTTTGGATCATAAAAAATTAACAAGAACCCTGAGTTCTAGGCTGTCAAGATTACTCTGTATAACCAACAAAAACTAAGAAGTTGATGGTTTTATTTAATCTCTCATAGTTTTTGTATTAAGAAACTACTTAGTAAAGAATTACAGAGAATTAAATAGTGATTAAGGAAACTGTCCACACAGGATTAATTGTGAACTGAGACAACAGGGAACTATGAAAACAATGGTATTTAAGATGACCAAGTAGACGGAAAAAGTGGCATGATTCACAATAGAGACATGAAGTAGTCATCTACAAGGCTTTTTCAGAAGAATAGCATTTTTCTGACAGAGGATGCCTTTGAAGGAGGGAAGTTAATGAAATTACAAAGATACTTAACAGAGTAATTGTAACGATAAAAAGAAAATATTATGGACTAAAATAAGTGCCAGCAGAGGGTAGAGATGACTCAGGAATGATGTTAATTGTGCAGAGAAGGGAGTTTGAGGATACTGCTGAAGTAACTAAAACATGATGGGTGCTGTTGTTTTTAGGTGCCGTCCAGTCAGCTCCTATATATAGTGACCCTCCCTACAGCAGATCCAGGTCTTCCTCAGTCCTGAGCCAGTCTAGTCAACTCCTCTGTGCTCGATAACTTTGTTGCAGTAATTGTGTCAATTCTCTTCATGAGGGTCTTATCCTCTCCTTTTCTGACCCTCTAGCTTTCCAAACCTGGTGTCCTTTCCCAGGGACTAGTCCCTATGGCAACATGCTCAAGTATGTGAGGTGAAGTTTCACGATCTTTGCTTCTAAGGAGCACCTTGGCTGCACATATTTGGAGGTAGAATTGTTTCTTCTTTTAATAATTTGTAGAATATTCTATATCTTTACCAATGCCACAATTCAAATATATAACTTCTTCATGGGTATAAAATTTTAATGTTATAACTATGAACATAATGATGAGAGTATATCTGTCTATCATCAATCTATCTTCCTAAGAATAGAAAATTAATACTCCAAAAGTATGAAGTAAATGGCACAAAATAAGAACAATAACATTATATTAATCTAGAATATAACACATAGGTGACAGAAGAGAAGTCAAACACAAGCCTTATTTCAATAAATGTAAAGTAGGTTTGCTATGTAGAATAATAAACAATGTGATTCTAAGAAGAAGGAAGACCAGAAAATAAACAAAAATAGACCAGAGAATGTAAGTGAAAGGAGAGAACTAAATGAAGAGCATTATCTTAATATGAGACAAAACAAGAAATAATTGAGATAAATCATTATTATTCAAAATAAAAGTGAAAGCATATTTGAAATTGTTGACAAATAAGATATAGTAGCTATAAGGACATTTTCCGATTATATAGCAGTGGTGGTAATGAAGCAACAAATATAAGAGAGCCAAGAAGAAATCTGATTAAAGTGAATTCTAATTTATTCTGAGTCCATGACTGAGAAAATTTAAATACATTCTCAAAAAAATCTTAATGAAATAGTGAGAGTTGTATTATATATTTAGTTTGTTTTCAGAATATACATGGTGCAACATGAAACATTTTAAAAAGCCTTTATGTTTAATTGCAGAATATTTCTTAAAATTGTGCACAACCAACACAAATATGTATAAAATTAGTAAATAGAAAAAAAATTGTATACATTCTAAAATACAAATGAACAACATAATTTTCAATGCTCTTATTTTACTGTTTGATATGATCTTATTTTTTTGACAGAGATAGACACATATAATCAATTAAAGAATTATTATATGTTCCTGATTTATTGATTTTTTTTAAAGTTGTGAATGACTGTTGAATGCTTCCAAATGCTGTCAACATCTATGGGGGAAAATATATGTTTCCTTTAAATAGTAAAATGTTATTAATTAGATCAATACATTCTCTAGTATCCAATCATCCTCACTATTTTAGAAATTATTTTACTTTAAAATACTCTTTGATTATGATTGTTAATTCTTACTTTTGGATTTTGTTTGTAAGTTAGTTTGTTCATACTTCTGTATATGGAATGTAATGACTCCCATACTTATAATCATCAATATTATTTAATATTGTATTTGGAGACATTCGCCTATGCAATTAGGTAAGAGAAAAAGAATTTGACTCCAGCAATGAAATATTGGAACATAGGTGAGAACTGCACCACTTTACACAAACGGTATATATAATATGACTATATAATCTACATTGATAAATTAAAAGGCTATTGCAAACAAGGTCAGAATTCAGAAAGATGGAACAGAAAATGTTAATTAGCATATATAAAATTTGATATTCACCCCCCGAGACTATCTATTTCAAATTTAAAGATACATCCGATATAAAACAGTGAGGAATAAATTGACAAGAAAAAAAGGAATATCTCCTTGAGTAAAGGGAGCTCTGGTGGCCTACTGGTAAGAAACAAAGGCAAATGATTTTTAATTGAACAGCTGCTCTGTGAGAGGTTAGCATTCTCCTCCCTTCTCTGAAAACCCACTCAAAGGCACACAGCAACAATAACAACCTGAAGTAAATGTGAAACACTACTGAAAATCACACACGTGTATAAATGAATGATAAAAACAAATAATAAACACAAAAATTCTTGAACGTATGAAAGACGTAGCAATCTCTGGTATGAAATAAATGTATTGCAAACCTACTAGCTTCTCTGTAAGGGAGAGATGAAAGACCTCCTCCGGAAATCTGCTAGAGGTTCATCTATGAGTTAGGTCCCACTTGATGGTACATAAACACCATGGCAACAAATCAATACACAAGTTTTACACAATCTTATAAAACAACAGATCGTTTGACAGGAATGAGGTCCAATAGTATCAAAGCTCATGTGGAGAGACAAGATTCAGAAAGAATCTGAAAGGAAAATAAGGAAAAAGTGAATGCCCTAAATAAAGTACATGATATGATATTAATTGTTAAAACCGTGTAGTATTTACCTGTGAAAAGATAGGAAAAAAATATAGACTGAAATTAAGTGTGACGTTTGGAATATTATCAATGTGGTTATTAAAATCAGATAAGCAGGAAAAGGACTTGTCAATACTGGGTACGGGAACAAATGGATTAATGAATGGAAATATTAACATTGGATTTATTCCTCATGCTACACCCCAGGATAAATTCCAATAGTTGAAATATTTCATTATAAAAGACAAGTCATTCTAGTACAAGAGAACTTTGCCAAATCTCTTTAAAATCTTGCAAAGAAAAAGGTCTAAATATGACAGAAATCAACACTTTATTAAAGAAAATATTGTTTAATTTGAATATATCTTTTCTGTGACTCAATAACAACAATAAAAATCACAAATGCCAAAACAAAAAAAATTATTTGCAGGGCAGATCACAAGACAAGTTGGCTTCTCTCTAATAAACAGAAAGTTTCTCAAATAAAAAAAAAATGTGATAGAAGTATGAGCAACTACATGAAAAGATATATAATGAGAACAGAAATAGAGGCATAAAAAAGATGCTCAACCTCCCTCAGAATGATAAAACACATATTAAAGCTACACTGAAATGTTAATTCCTACCCTCTATATCTTTGTGTCTAAGGGATATAACTCACAATAAATTATGGCTGAAATTGAGAAGAATGGGAATCCCAGAAAACTTGATTGTGCTCAAGTGAAACCTATGCCTTGACCAGGAGGGAATCTGTTGTCCATCAGAAAAAGAGAACACTCCAAGGCTAAAAATAAAGTGTCCTGGAGATGATGGAACCAGGTTGGTCCTTGGAAGCCATGATTTCGAAACTCCATCTCACATACTTTGGGAATGTTGTCATATTTTGGGCATGGTGGGTCTATTTCCACAACAAAATCTCTCCAAGTCTTTCACTCTAAGGATTCTTTGTTGACGTTCTTTTATGCCATCGAGTCATCTGAGACCCATAGTGCCCCTACACACAGCAACTCTGAACTCTGCCTTGTGCTGAACCAGTCTCACTAATTTCAACACACCAATCTCCATTGCCCCAGATACTGTATCAATCCATCTCCTCCAGGGTTTTCCTCTCTTGTCCCTCCATCCTTCCAAGCATGACGTCCTTCACCATGGACCTGTCCCTTCTGGCCACATGTCCAAAGTATGTGAGATGGAGCCCAGTAGAAATAACACTGGAAGATGAGCTCTCAAATTTGGAAACACAAAATGAAGAGGAATTGTTGCAAATGGTCAATTAATAATTGCAATGTGGAATATAAAAAGTATGAAAGTAGGAAAATTGGACATTGTTAAACAAGACATAGAACACATAAATATTGGCATATTAAGCACTGGTGAGCTAAGATGGATTGGCATGGGCCATTTTGAATCAGACAATTGTATAATGGTAATCTGGAGTTGCTGTGATACTGAACTTTGTGCCAGTGGGGTGTAAAATGCCATAACGGTTACCCATGGTGGACACTGTTTGCGGGAGCTCCCAGTTAAAGACAGTTTAAGACAGGTTTGGAAGCAGGAGTGGCATCCACTTCCTAAACACATGCCTCTGGAAATTCTATGAACGCTTAAAAAAATTAATAGTTCTAGAAAAGCTTCAGACCTTTTGTTCATAGGGTCGATGAGTCACGCTCACCTTGAAGCCAAACTACAACAATAACAATAACAACAACAATTATGCCAAAATGAAAAAGTGAATAAAATGGAGTCACAATCATAGTAAAAAGACTATTCATAATCCTCTAGCGTAGGGGTTAACAGAAAGAGGAAGATCTTCAACAAGGTGGATTGACACAGAGAGATCAGATGTATCAGAGAGGTGGGTATGGCACAGGATAGTATGTGGCTTGACGTGTTGCTCATAGCATTACCAGGAGTTGTACTTGACTCAATAGCACTTAACAACAGCAGCATCATCCCCCATAGTGTAAAACTTTGGCATTTGAATTGCCTACATCTTTGTTCCTTTGTGAGGAATGTAGCATTTTTATTCATTGCTATTTTCAGTGTAAAATCATTACTTTTGAATCTGAACATGTTCCTCTTGCAAACCTGAGGCATTGTTTGCTACTGGCAACTCAATGATGATTGATATCACATGCAAGCAAGATTCTGATGAAAATGATGCAAAAATGTTTGGAACAATATGTCAACAGAGAACTGCCAGATATGGAGACTGGATTTAGAAGACTTCGTGGCACTAGGGATATTATAGCTAATGTTAGATGGATCTTGGCAGAAAGCAGAGACTACCAGAAGGATGTCTATCTGTGCTTCATTGACTATTAAAAGGCTTTTGATTGTGTGGATCACAACAAGCTATGGCTGACTCTGAGAAGAATGGGAATCCCAGAACATTTGATTGTGCTAATGCAAAATCTATACTTGGACCAAGAGGCAGTCATCAGAACAGAGCAAGGAGAAACTACATGGTTCAGAATCAGGGATGTATTTTGTATCCCTACCTTTTCAATCTGTATGCAGAAGAGATCATCTGAGACGCTGGGCTGTATGAGGAGGAATGTGGCATCAGGATTGGTAGAAGAATCATCAACAACCTGTGTTAGGCAGATGATACAACCCTGCCAGCTTAAACTGAGGAGGACCTGAAGTGCTTGCTGCAGAAGGTCAAGGATGGCAGCCTTCAATATGGATTGAGGCTCAACATCAAGAAAACAAAGATTCTCACCACTGGGCCAATTGGCAGCATCAGTATGGATGGTGAAGAGATTGAGATAGTTAACAGTTTTAGTTTACTTGGTTCCACAGTCACACTCTTGGTGACAGCAGCCAGGAAATCAGGAGGTGAATTGCATTGGGAAAGTCAGCTGTAAGGGACCTCTCAAGAGTACTGAAGAGCAACAATGTCACGCTGGAGACTAAGGTGTGCCTGATCCAGGCTATAGTCTTCACAATCACGTGTTATGCATCAGAGAGTTGGGCTGTGAATAGGGATGATAGAAAGAGAATTGATGCCTTTGAGATGTGGTGCTGAAGAAGAGTGTTGAATATATCATGGACTGCTAGGAGAACAAACAGGTTTGTCCTAGAGAGGGTGAAGCCAGAGTGCTCCTTGGAGTCAAGGATTCTGAAGCTTTGTCTGACATACTTTGGGCATGTTGCAAGGAGAGACCGGTCCTTGGAGAGGGACATCATGTTTGGGAGAGTGGAGGGACGGTGCAGGAGAGGAAGACCCTTGATGAGATGGATCGATTCTGAGTGGAGTGGTGGGAATGTGTGTGTTTGAGATGGCAAGGTTGGCACAGGATAGAAGGGCATTTAGGGCTCTTGTACATAGGGTCGCTATGAGTCGCAAACGACTCTATGACACATAACAACAACTACTTTTCCAGCAATGATGCCTATGTCTAGCACAAGATCTTTCAAATGATGAGTTTAAAATAAGCAAATTTTTATTTTGCCATCCTTGCTTCTAAGGAGAATGTTAATGATGTTTATTTGACTAATGTGTTCATCCTTCAGATAATGCATAGTATATTTTGTATTCTTTACCACATCACAATTTTAATGTAACCATTTTTGTCTTCTTTTTCATTGTTTAACATTAATATATGTAAATGAAACAACTGCAAAGACCACAGCTTGGGTAAAACACCTCCTTAGACAGCAAAGCTTCAGCTTTGCTATATAAAACTTTAAATGGGGTGTGTTGTTCTTTTATTACAGAACAAGTTTCTCTAAAAAAATAATAATTTGTATCTTAACTGCTGCCTCAATGGGTCTTGACTATCAATACAAGTAGAATGAAATTCTTGATAATATCAACTTTTAAATTGTTTCAAATTATGGTTAACATTTTAAGTATTATAGTTTTAATGTAGATGCTGCAGTTGGCAAGGCACTCAGCCAAAGTAAGGTATTTAGATTTCAAACTGTATATGTTATTGGATTATGAGTGACTACATAGTCCTGCATTGTGATTCTAGGAATGAGTGGTTGGAAGAAACCTATGCCAATGAAGAGATTGATGCATGAAAAGCCTTGGATGTTAACTCTTTCATTTAAATATAATAAATTATTTTAGAAGACTTTTTTCAAGACAGTAAACAAGATAAATGTTAAAATCTTCTGTAAATCAGGGGAATGAATGGGTCAAAAGTCTGTCTGTGACCACAACAAAGAGTCAGAGTAGTATAGATTGGGACACTCACTTCAGTGAATTGGGAGGTTTTCAAGAGATTTGAAGATCTCATAGCAGCTATAAAGGAAAATATAGCTCTCTCATTGTCCTAAGAATTCAAGATACTAAAGACCTGAACAGAAGATTCCAAAAGGCTGCTAGGAATGACAAAGCAAAATACTACAATGAAATGTGC
>NW_006399875.1:532481-563344 GCF_000299155.1 Elephantulus edwardii
GCACATAACAACAACAACAACAACATGTGGCATGTGGGAATGAAAATGGCATTCCTTGATTGGTCCATATGTTAATTATGAAATAGTTGGCCATTTTTTTTTTTAGAAAAAGAAGTAGAGTGAATAGTGTACTTGTCCAAGGAGAACC
Organism: Elephantulus edwardii; assembly: GCF_000299155.1. Lineage (NCBI taxonomy): Eukaryota > Metazoa > Chordata > Mammalia > Macroscelidea > Macroscelididae > Elephantulus > Elephantulus edwardii. Next base: position 532,630 of record NW_006399875.1, read on the forward strand.
TGAGCACTTGAGTTGGCTGCATAGTGATTTTTACCAACTATTGCAGTCTGAAAATGATTGAACATGCACTTAAGATAAAACAGTAATATTTGGCAACTGGAATGTAAAAGTTGAGGGGAAAAAAGAAATATTTTTTTGGAAATTACTAACTTGGGGACAATGACTTAAGAGATAGAATAGTTTAATTTTGTACCATGATCTATTCATTGCAAATATATTTTTTTAAAAAACAAAAGTAGTGACCATACAAATAGACTAGAATTGATAAACTGCACAGGAGTCAGATTGATTATATCTGTGACAGGAATAGTTGGAGAAGTTCAATATTAGGAATCAAGAACAGGCCAGGTGTTGACTGTGAAACAGACTATCAAGTACTAATATACAACTTTAAATTGAAGCTGAAGAAAACTTTTAAAAAATCTAGAAGAATAAAAATACAATGTTGAGTTTATCCCACTTGAATTTAAAAATCATCTTAAGTACAGGTTTGAGATATTAAGCACCAGTTATCAAAGACCAGAGGAGTTGTTTGATGACATAAAGAATATCATCTGTGGAGACAGAAAAGGAAAATGAAAGAGGAGAAAGTAGAAGGGAAACTGTATGTCAGACGATACTCTGAAAATTACACCAAAATATTGAGAAATCAAAGGGAAGAAATGCTGAGGTAAAAAAGATGAACAGAAATTTCAAAGAGCATCTACAGTAGACAAAGTAAAGTTTTGCTTTGTTTATAACAAAATGTACAAAAAGTTAGAAGATAAAAAAGGAAGAAATCATTTATAATTTCTCAAGATGAAATAAATGAACAACAATTGTAGCCTTAGGGTGAAAGGAAAAGAGTGCATATATAATGGACACAGCATTAGAACAGATGAAGGAAAGAGCTGTTTAAAGAAATATATGATTAGGCATTACATGTATAACTACAGTCCAGAAGAATAAGGTATGGGGGAGGGGAAAAGAGCAGAAGAAAGGAAACTGTGCAGCAATGAATGAATATTATAAGAGAAAATAACTTGAACTGGAGGGGGGGGAGGTAGAAGGGAGGAAAATGTGCAATAATGAATGAATGAAAATCTAACTTATCTATAAACTTTATTCAGGGAGGATCTATCACCTATTCTATATAAACTCTTTCAAATAACATTAAAAGGAAGGAACACTCTGAGAGTCATTCTTTGAAGCAAGCAAAACCCTAATACCCAAATCTGGTAAAAGATATTACCAAGAAATAAAACTACAGACCAATATATCTCGTGAATATAAATGTAAAAATCCTTAACAATATCCTAGTCAATAGAATTCAAAAGCACATAAAAAAAAATCCACCACAACCAAGTGCGATTCATAACAGGTATGCAAGGATGGTTCAACATAAGAAAAACTATCAACATAATTCACCATATTAATAAACTATACAGCACACACACAGGATCAGTGACTACAAATTATTACCTAACTAGAGAGCATTATGCTGTGTGACTCAGTCCCAGAAGGATAAACATTGTATAAAACCATTATTGTAGAATGAGTATAAGGATCCAAAAGAGGTGGGAAAGATTGGACGCAGAGAGATGAGGATGTGCACGGGGAAGGGGGATTAATCATGGGGTTGTACAATTTGTTGGGTGGGAGGGATAAGGGAAATCGAAAGAATGTGTTCTTGAAAACAATGTATTCAAATTTTGTAAATAAACTAATGGAAAATTTTTAAAAATTCACTTTTTATCTTTAGAAATACATCTTGACATTACATTAGAAGGTGACATATATGTTGTGTGTAAGTAAATCGATAGGCTCATAATATTAGCAAATCAATGTTTTGAATAGTTTTTTCCAGTTCTGTAGATGTTTTTATAAGTGCAATGGATGATTTTTAACTGTCTTATAACATCTAGTTGTTGTTGTTATATGCAGTTGAGTCACCTGTGACTCATATGACCCAATGCAAAACAACCCTAAACCCTGCTCTATCCTGTGCTAACCTCACTGTCTCAGACACATCTACCCTGCTTACCCGAGCCACTGAATCAATCCGCCTCATAGATTGTCTTCCTCTCCTGCACTGTCCCTCCACCCTCCCAAGCATGATGTCCCTCTCCAAGGATTGGTCCCTCCTTGCAACATGACCAAACTATGTTAGAAGAAACATCACAATCCTTGCTTCCAAGGCGCAGCCTGGTTTAACCCTCTTTAGGATGAATCTGTTTGTTTTCTTAGTAGTTCATGGTACTCTCAATACTCTTCTCCAGCACCACAGCTCAAAGGCATCAATTCTCCTTCTGTCATCCCTAGTCATTGTCCAGCTCTCCGACACATAGCAAGTGATTACAAAGACCATGGCCTGGATCAGACACACCTTCATCTCCAGAGTCACATCATCACTTTTTGTTACTTTGAAGAGCAGACTTTCTCATCACAATATGTCCTTTAATTTCCTGGATGCTGGTGCCAAGAGTGTTAACTGTGGAACCAAGCAAATTAAAACTGTTAACAATCTCAATCTCTTCACCATCAACCATGATGCTGCCAATTGGTCCAGTGGTGAGAATCTTTGTTTTCTTTATATTGAGCCCCAATCTCTATTGAAGGCTGCAGTCCTTGAACTTCTGCAGCAAGCGCTTTAGGTCCTTTTCTATTTCAGCAAGCAGGGTTGTGTCATCCTGATGCCACATTTCTCCTCATATAGCCCAGCTTCCCAGATAATCTGTTCTATAGCTAGCTTGAAAAGGTATGGAGATAGGACACATCCTTGGCGTACACCTTTCCAATTATGAACCACGCAGTGTTTGCATGTTCTGTTCTGACGACTTAGTATTTGCCTAACATTTTCTAAATTGAACTATGTTTCTTTCAGTTGACAAAGAGCAAATTAGCTTGGGGCAAATCATTGCAAAAGAATGAATCTAATGGCCCAGTGTCACAAACAACATTGCCCAGCACCAGTGGTAAAGTTCTTCCTGAATCAAGTTAGGCATCACAGTGCCAATTGCTAATCACAATTTTCAAAGACTTAAAAAGATAGAATCGCTGATGCAGAAGTCACACATCTGATTTCTATTTTTTCCTTTGTGATGTTGAGTGCAGAAATTTGTACTTCTGCCCTGATTCTGAGCATCTGAACACTCAGGTTGATAAACCACCACCTTTGTATGTGCGTACCAGCATACTTCAGATATATTTCAGATTCAGGGCCAGACCATTACAACACACACAAAAATGAGTATCACAATAAAGAGAATCAGGTGAATGTTTGATTTCACATGCATTTTAAAGTTATGTTTATAATATACTCTGATCTATTGACACAAACTCATAGGTGTCAAGGTGGAACTGACTCATCGCTGACCAACCCTCTCGTGGGTTTTCAAAGGTGGTAAATAACCATTTTTGTTCCTTTTCCCAAGAAAGGTGATCCAACCTAATGTGGAAACTATTGATCAATATAATTAATATCACATGCAATCAAAATACTACTGAAGATCATGCAAAATCGGCTAGAACTATACATAGATAGGAAAGTGCCAAAGGTTCAAGCAGGATGTAGAAGAGGCCATGGCACCAGGTATCTCATTGCTAATGTCAAATGGATCCTGGCTCAAAGTAGGGAATACCAGAAGAATACCTATCCATGCTTTATTGACTATGTGAAGGCAATTAACTGTGTGAATCATAAAAATATATGGTTAACATTAAAAAAGAATGAAAATTCCAGAGAACTTAATTGTGTTCATTCAAAATTTATAATCAGATAGTCTGTTGTACAAATGGAATAAGGGAACACTATATAGTTTAAAATTAACAAGGAACTGTGTCATGGTTGTATTCTTTCTCCTTATCTATTCGATCTGTATGCTGAGCAAATTATTCAAGAAGCTGTATTTTATGAAGGAGAAGATGGACTGAAAATCAGAGGAATTATCATGGATAATGCAGATGACAGAACCTTTCTTGTTGAAAGTGAGGGGGACAGAAAGAACTTGTGCAAGTGCAACAATGAATGAATGGAAATTCAAAGTCTCTGTGACAAAAAGAAGCTCAAAGAATGGAGCCTTCAATGTGGATTGCATATTAATGTCAAGAAACAGAGATTCTTACCACTGAAACTATAGGCAACATCATGATAGATGGAGGAAAGTTTGCAACTGTCAACAACTTCATCTTACTTAGTTCCACAGTCAACGTTCTTGGTACCAGCAGTCAGGAAATCAGGAAATGTATTGTGCTGGTAAAGTCTGTAGTCAGGTCCCTCTCCAAATATTTGAGGAGCAATGATGTCGTTTGAGGACAAAGATGTGTCTGATTCAGGCCTCGGTCTTTCTCATCACTTGGTGTGCGTCTGAGAACTGGACAATGAATAAGAATGACAGAAGAATTGATGGCATGGAGTTGTGGTGTTGGAGAAGAGTTCTGAGCATCCCATGGACTGTCAAAAGAATAAATAAATATATTTTTGAAATAGTGCAGCCAGAGTGCTCCTTTGAGGCAAAAATGATCAAGCTTCACCTCACATATGTCTGGCATGTTGCTAGGAGGGGCTATTCCTTGGAGGTGGACATGATACTCAGAAAGGGAGAGGGCGGACGAAGGGAAGAAGATCCTCAACCAGGTGAATTGACACAGTGACTGTCACCTGGGCTCTAGCGTGTTAGGAAGTATGAACATGATGATTCAGATCTGTTTTTCATAGGGTCGCTATGGGTCGTGCTGAACTCTACATCACCAGAAAATAACATTTCCCTGCTCGATTTGGAGAACATCTTCTTTGTCTAGGAATATATTTCTTATAAGCATAATTGTTAGGGTTCCCATTCTTCCTAATGTTAGCCACAGGTTTTGGGGTATTTTGTTGTTGTTGTTGCTTGTTTGTTTGCTTTTTATGATCCATATTGTGAAAATGCTTTCACATTTTCAATAAGACACAAATAGAAATTTTGCCAGTATTCTCTGCTTTTAGTCAAGATCCATCTGATGTTTGCAATGACATCCTTACTGCCAAAACCTCTTCGAAACCCAGTTTGAATTTCCGGCTGTTCTCCATCAAGGTATGGTTTCAGCTATTTCCACATTCTGTTTCATGGGAAGGTAATAATCAGAATTGACTTTTTTGGCTGTGAATTTGGTTTTCAGTTTATCCATGTATTAGATTATTTGACTGGCACCAAGAGTCAAGCATTCATCAAACACTAAGTGTATTTGCTGATTCAAATACACCAGAAAATACCCTGGCATTCTCCTTTAAAATATTTCCATCTTTGGAAACTCTAATTAGCTTAATTCTCCTCTACTATAATCATGAGTTGGAATGAATTCAACCAAACTAGCTCAAAGGTGTTTTATGAATTCATAGATTCAATGTGCTCCCTCACTGACTGGTCCGTTGACTTGAGAAAGGTTCACAGAACCTTTTCCAGTAGTTCTCTTGTTCTCTTTACATGTGACTAACAGACAAAGCTATGGATACTGAAAATGGCTACTTAATTGTTTTTCATATTCATACTGCAGGAACATACAATATTGAAAGTATCTCATGGAGGGGCAGAGGGGTTCCACTGAGTTAATAGTTGTTGTTATGTGCCATTAAGTCATTTGCGACTCATAGCAACCCTATGTACAAGAGCCCTAAATGTTGCTCTATCCTGTGACAACCTTGCCATCTTCAACACACTATTCTCACAGAATCGATCCATCTCATTGAGGGTCTTCTTCTCCTATGCTGTTTCTCCACTCTCCTAAACATGATGTCCCTCTCTACCCTCTCTAAGGTCTGGTCTCTCCTTGCAACATGTCCAAAGTATGCCAGATGAAGATTCAGAACACTTAACTCCAAGGAGCATTCCAGCTTCACATTCTCCAGGACAAACCTGTTTGTTCTCCTAGCAGTCCATGGTATATTCAACACTCTTCTCCAGCACCACAGCTCAAAGACATCAATTTTCTTTCTCTCATCCCTAGTCACTGTCCAACTCTCCAATGCATAGCACGTAATTGTGAAGACTAGAGCCAGAATCAGGGACATCTTACTCTTGAGAGGTCCCTGACAACTGATTTTCCCAATGCAATTCATCTCTTGATTTCCTGGCTGCTAGTACCAAGAGTGTTGACTGTGGAGCCAAGCAAACTAAAATTATTAACTATCTCACTCTTTTTACCATCCATACCGATGCTACCAATTGGCCCAGGGGTGAGAATCTTTGTTTTCTTGATGTTGAATTTCAATCTGTATTGAAAGTTGCAGTCCTTGACTTTCCGCAGCCAGTGCTTCAGGTTCTCCTCAGTTTCAGCAAACAGGGTTGGGTCATCTGTATAACACAGGTTGTTGACTTAATGGTTAAGTGGGGGGGAATTGGATCAGCACAATTAAATCCCAAATCAGTCCATCAGGTGAAAATACCAGAAGTAAAAATCAAAGCTCTTGCTGTTGATGTAATTTTTATTCATAGCAATTCTCTATGTTGGATTAGAACTTCCTTAAATGGTTTCCAAGACTGTACATTTGACATAATCTTGTTTTGCAAGCTAAGTAAATGACACTCTCAAAAGCAATGATGCTGAAAATGTAAAATAAGGAACAGACTTCCTGTCAGTACTGTACACATCATAGAATCACTAATACTGTTCTGCAGAGGCCTAGGGAGTTCTGGTGGCTTAGTGTTAAGGAGCTGTGCTGCAATCCCAAAAGCATGTGGTTCAAATCCACCAGCTGCTTTGCAGGAGAAAAATGAGTAATCTTCTCCCCTGTGATTAACTATGCCCGAAACCCCACAGGAGGGTCCGCTGTAGATTAATTCCAGCCCAATGACATACAACAACAACAACAACAACAACAGAGGTTATTTATTTAAGCCAAAAGATTTCACTGTACATATGTAGAAATAGTTAAAATTATAAAGATAAGATGCAAACCCTACTTTGAAATGTAAAATAACTTGGGCATGTGGTGGTGCCCACTCCTTTCAAGCCCAGACAATAGAGTGAGGTTACCAAGAGGAGAAATTGTGCCAAACTTCTGACCACCGGACTTTAAAGTTCATGAATGGCATACCTCATAGGAAAATTAACACCATTGTTTAAACCCATTGCTCTCTTCAGTGTTACAAAAGAGCCTCTGGACCAATGGTTTCTATGTGGTTCCAAGTTTGCTTGAGCTGGGGAACCAAAGTTCAAATAATCACTGTCTTCCAAAGGTAATCTGCTCAATTCAAGCCAGCCATCTTTCAGTTAGATTAGCACACAAGAGAAGTAGGTAAGATGGGATAAGTAATCACTGTAAGAAATCACAGGCTGCCTCTCACATTCTAAGCATTTTCTTTAAATGTTTACGTTCTAATTTTGCCTGAAGGTGGACATAGGAATTGGTAATAGTATGTTGTTTAGTACCACACCATCACCTACAAAAAACAAATTCTTGGGGCTGGCATTAACATTTCCCTGATAATACTCTTTTCATAAATCTCAGCATTCCTCTTAAATTATTCATACGGCATTGGAGGAGAACATATGACAATTTTTTAAAATGTATTCTTCACAGCGTCTTGCAATCAGCCAGAATGCCACTCTGTGGGTTATTTTTCTGAATCTTGCCATCTGAATGTTCTGAATAAATTTGACTTTATTCAATAAGTTTCCATGTTGTTCTCAAGCATTTCTTTTATGATTTCTACAGCTTCACTTCTATTGTATTACCCTTCTATTTTATTTTTCCCCCTTCATCTTGATTTCCCTTTATATCTGCCATGTGCTTCACTTTACCATTTTTGCAATCTATCATTTTAGCTGGAGAAAAAAGAAAAAAAAAAGAGAGAGAGATTTCCTATTATCTGATCTCCCCTCAATGTACTTAACTTTGTGACACTCGTATTTCTCTGAGTGACCTTTGTGATATAATTCTTTGGTGCTACATCTTGAAAGTGCCTTCTGACAGATTTAGCGGATGCCCTTTTAATTCTCAGCCCAAACCCTCCTGCCTGTCTATAATATACTTTCCACCAGCCCATATTGTGTGCGCTTCTTCAACCAGCCGCAGCAGAACAATAACTCTTGCGTGTGCCATTCCTGAATCACCTCACACATTTTTCTCTTTTGGAATTGTCAGCTGACTTTTTCATAGTTATTTGCCTAAAGAAATATAAAGTCAATGTAATGGAAACATAAACATCCTCTCCCAGCCCTTGTTCAGGGCAGGAGAGCTGATGGATGCCTCACGTCTCTCATCTGACACCAACAGGTACATTCGAGGATGAGACTCCTCTATGTGTGTGTGACTACTTCCTTTTCTACACCGAAGACCTTCTTGTGACTTTCCAAGGGAAAATTTTCCCTTGACCCTACTCTATGACATAATTTAGCAAGATCATCACTCATTAAGATGCCTTCTTATCTAAGGGGATGTCATTGTGTCCTCTTACTGTGACTTGATACTTTCTACTTGCTCCTTTGTCCTCCAGGATTTAACGCTGGTCAAGGAATGCTGGAAGTACAGTAGCCATAATTTGGTTATTATATTATGTGTTATGTGCTGTTGAGTCGCTTACAACTCATAGCAACCCTATGTACAGTAGCCCTAAAATCTTCTCTGTCCTGTGCCAATCACACTGTCTCTGACACATCCCAATCATCCCAGTCACTAAATCAATCCAACTCATAGAGGGCCTTCCCCTCCTGCGCTGTCCCTCCACCCTCCCAAGCATGATGCCCCTCTCCAAGGACCGGTCCCTCCTTACAACATGTCCAAAGTATGTCAGATGGAGCCTCAGAATCCTTGCATCCAAGGAGTCGCCTGGTTTAACTCTCTCCAGGATCAATCTGTTTGTTTTCTTAGCAGTCCATGGTACACTCAACACTCTTCTCCAGCAGCACAACTCAAAGGCATCAATTCTCCTTCTATCCTCCCTAGTCATTGTCCAACTCTCTGATGCATAACAAGTGATTGTGAAGACTATGGCCTGTATCAGATGCACCGTAGTCTCCAGAGAGACACCATTGCACTTCAGTACTTTGGAGAGGTCCCTAGCAGCAGACTTTCCCATTGCAATATGCCTTTTAATTTCCTAACTGCTGGTGCCAAGAGTGTTGACTGTGGAGCCAAGCAAACTAAAGCTGTGAACAATCTCAATCTCTTCCCCATCCATCCTGATGCTGCCAATTGGTCCAGTGGTAAGAATTTTTGTCTTCTTGATATTGAGTATCAATCTGTACTGAAGGCTGAAATTTGGTTGTAAGATAATGAAATATTGTCCACTCCTGTGCCATCCTCACAATGTTTGGTATGTTTGTATCAATTAGTACAACTACCTTGCTTTAATCTATCACTAGGTTCTTATTTTCATTTACCTACTTCAGCAAATTATGTGCTTGTCATCAGCATTTTGTATTTCTCGACAATGTGCACAATAATAAGAAGAAGTCTCACATTTCTTAGTTTTGTGAAATCTCATCATTCTCCTTTCTTAGGAGCATTTTAGAAAGGATTGGTAATGCAGTCCATGGCCAGTTGTGCTACTGGCCCAAAAGCTGTGCCTTTCTGACAGTTTGAAACCACCAGCAGCATCTGAGAGCTGAAGAACTGGTGCATTTGAGCTACGACACTTGAGAATTGCAATGAGTATCCTATGAACTGACGAAAGAATAAACAAGTGTGTCTTAGATTGGAGGCAGAGATGACAAAGCTTTGTCTCAGACACTGTTCAAGAATTTTATTGGTGTTGTCAGGTGCCAGACACTGAACGTTGCCTCATCGTGTACCATCCTCATCATCTCTGACACACTAGAACCCATTACTTAAGTCAATATGTCAATCTATTTCATTTAGGGGTCTGGCCTCTCTTTCACTAATCCTCCCTAATTCCAAGCTTGATGAACCTTTTCAAGGAATAGCTTCACATAGCTACATGTCTAAAGTACGAAAGATCTTTCCCTCCAAGGAGCACTCTGGCTGCACTCTTTCTAAGACATATCTGTTTTGGAAACCCTTCTCAAGCCTCACAAATCAAAGACATAAAGTCTTTTTTTTCTTATTCACCCCTCTGATGTGTAGCAGATGATTGAGAAGACCATAGACTTATATTCTATGGTGGCCCAAGGGTAAGAAGTTGAGCTGCAATCTCAAAGGCACGTGTTTCGAATCCACCAGTTGCTCCACTGGAAGAAAATGGATAATCTCCTGTGAGCTTTACTGTCTGAAAATTCACTAGAGGGTCAGTTTCGAATCAATTCAGACTCAGAGATACACAACCACACCATTCCTCAGAAAGGGACAGCATGTTTGGAAAGGAGGAAGATCAGTAAAAGAGAGGAAGACCCTTAACCAGATGGCTTGACCCAGTGACTGTTGTACCGGGCTTGAGCGTGTTAGTTACTGATGAAGATAGCATAGTTTAGGATATGACTTAGATTTTTTCGGTGTTTTTCCAAAATTATACTGGTTTATTTACAAAGTTCGTATACATTGTTTTTCACACCAGATCTTTCCCATTCCTTCACACACGCCCCATCAAATTGTGCTTCTCTATTACTATTCCCCTCTCTCACCCCTCGTCCTCATCCCTCTGCTCCCACTCTGCCCCTCCTTGGATCCTCATATTCATTCTACAATATTGTTCTTGTTCAGCATTTGTTCTTATGGGACTAAATTAGTTCACTTAGAATTATGCTTTCCAGTTACCCCCAAGTTAAGCAGTGATTTATAAAATTATTGCTTCTGCATGCTGAATAGTATTTCATCAGGTGAAGGTACCATAATTTCTCAATCCATTCAATTGTGGTTGAACGTTTGGGTTTGGTTTTACGTTCTTTTGATGGTAAATAATGTTACTATGAACATTGGCGTATAAATCTCTGTTTGTGCCTCAGTTCTCATTTTCTTGGGGTATACTCCAAGCAGTAGAATAACTGGGTCATATGGAATTTCCATGTTCAGTATTTTGAGGAGGTGCTAAAATGCCTTCCACATTTGTTGTTGCTGATTGCTGTTGAGTTGAGCATGACTCACAGAGATTCTATGAACAAAAGACCTGATGCCTTTCTGTATCTGTCATCATTTCTCCAAGTTCATAGATTTTCCATAGGCATGTGGTTTAGGAAGTGGATGTCACTCCTGCTTCCAAACCTGTCTTAAACTGGGAGCTCCACCAAATACTGTTGACCCTGGGCAACCATTATGGCATATGACACCCCAGTGACACAAGGCTCAGAATCACAACAAACCCAGATTATCTCAGTACGCAAATTGACAGAAGAGCGATGTACAACTTAGAAGAATGTTTGTCCAAGATATAACAACACGAGTCTCATTTAACAATGATTAAGTGCAGTCAAGTTGACTCATAATGACCCTATGAACAAAAGACCTGAACTCTATTCTATAACTAACATGATTTCACTATGTTCATAGAATTTCCAGAGGCATGCGGTTTAGAAAGGGGATGCCACTTCTGCTTCCAAACCTGAATCAGTCCGGAAGCTCCTCTAAACACTTTCCACGATGGATAACAATTATGGTATTTGACACAACTAAATCACAGTGTTCAACTTCACAGCAACTCCAAGAATGGTTCCACTCTGGAAGATGATTTCTTGTGTTTTGATGAGGGTCATGTAAGGAGCATTTGTGGTTGTATTATTGGTTTTAATTAATTAATTTTGGGATGAACATTCTTGAAATGTTATAGCAGTCATCTATTTTCTGTACTGAAGTAACTTGGAGTTGCTGCGACTCTGAACACTGTACCTTCCAAAGTAGTTGTACTGTTTTACTATCCCACCAACAAGGTTTAAGAGTTTCTCTCCCTCCAAATCTGTTTTCCAGGGTGTCTGTGAATCTGACTCAACAACACTTTACCAACAAGAAGTATTGTTGAGTACAGTGTTATAATTTTGTGTAGTATTTAATTCTTTGTGCAAATCAGTTTGCTGACCTGAGTTGTTTCTTACATGAATGGATCATAGTCCTGTTGGTTCTTTTTCTGGTCTTATAACTCCTTCCTCATTCACATGGATTGAGCAGCACTCAGTTGACTACTCCGAGGGTACTTTCCATGGCTTTGTGAGAAATTATCTCTGTCAAACATCTCCTCTCTAGAACTAAGTTCTGCAAACATCTGCTCACCTGAATCTTCCAGGATCTTCAATTATATCTCCTTAATCTAGGGAGCACTCTGAACTTTGCCTGGAATTTCTCACTCAGCATTCTGCCTTGAACACTCTCTTAAGACCAAAATAGAAATGCCTTTGATACAGTTCTTACTCATGGTAACCATGTACCTGGGCTCTGAGACCGTAACTCTTCACCATAGAAGACTGCTTCCCTTTGACCTACAAAAAAGCTGGTGTGTTAAAATCATCAGCTTTTCAGTTAATAGTCCAACATGCTAGATGTTATCCTACCAGAGCTCCTTCTTTTTTAATTAATCTTAATTAAAGTTTACAGAGACTTAGGGTTTTCACCCATTCATTGTTGCACTATTCTCCCTGCCCACCGTTCCCCTCCCACTAGTTCTTTTCTTTGAAAAGTAAAAGAAAAATTCTTTCATTGCTATATAATCCCTCCCCCCCCCAAGTCCACTCCACTATGTAGCCTTCATTCTGGACTCCTGTCATGACAATAATACCTAATCACATATTCCTTTTAAACAGTTCTCACCCACATCTGTTTCAATACAGTACACATTACCTAGCCGCTCTCTCTCAAGTCTCCCCTCAACCCCAATGTCAGTCCCATTTTATAACAGTGGCACTATGCAGTATTTGTTCTTTTGTGACTGAGATATTTCATTCAGCGTAATGTCCTCCAGGGCCACCCATTTTGAATAATATTGCATTAATTCCTTGTTTTTTCAATTCATTGTAGTATTCTATTGTGTGAATATACCACAGCTTCTCTATCCATTCGTTTTTTGACGGGCACTAGGGTTTTTTCCAACTCTTTGCTATTGTAAACAAAGCCACGATAAACATGGGTGTGCATATATCTATTTGGGAGGCGGTTTTGGTTTCTTTACGGTAAATTCCCAGTAGTGGACTTGCTGGGCCAAATGGTATTTCTACCTGCAACTTTTTTAGAAAGCGCTATAAAGACTGTTGTGATTATGTTCTATAAAGTCAACTCCAACACATAGTAACCATATTTATACACCAGATTTATCCTTGTCCAACCCTGTGTCATCTTCACAACTTCTGCTATGCTTAAGCCCGTTGTAGCAGTCAATGTGCCAATTAGTCTCTTTGAGAGTCTATCTTTTGCTGACAATCCAACTTCTGAAGCCTAATGTCCTTTTCCATGACCTTTCTTCTTCTGCTAACATTCCCAAACTATATGAGATGAATTCTTACTATTCTTGCTTCTAAGGAGCACTCTGACAGCACTTCTTCCAAGGTAAATGTTTTGTTTTATTTTTCTTTTGGCAAACAGTGGTATATTCAATATTTGTTTCCAACATCACAATGCAAAGACCTCAACTCTTCTTTGGTCTTTCTTATTCACTGTCAAACTTCCACACACCTACAACTGAATTTAAAATACTACCATTTGTGTCAGTATAGCAATTGGAGACATCAAATAGATCATTAGTTGTCTTCTCCATATATTGAAAACTATTATCCTTCAATGCCTGACGCTTAATGCCGTGAAAAAGATGTATGTTCTATTTTGTTCTCTGTTTGTTTGTTTCAACAGTAGGGAAAAGTCTAATTTCTATTGCTTCATCTTGATTTGATGTGGAATTCTCTAGGATAATGTACCTTTATAAAGATAATACTGGCTTTAAATCTGGCTATTTGAATTAAACTAGAAACTGCTAACTATTGCAAATAAACTAGTATATTTCCTAACACATAATGCTTTTTATAATGAAAGCTGCAAAACTTATAATAGTAATAAAAATGCTCAGAAGGATTTACATTTTACTCTTTTGATATACTTAAGGGGCACTTCCATTTGACCTATTGCATCCAACTTCCATTATACATGCTTGGATATGGTGAGTAGAATTGCCATTAATTAGAAGGACATAGTACTTGGAAAGGCAAAGTCTTAGAGAAAGAAATGCCCTTAATAAGATGGACTGACACAGTGACTGGAACAATGGGCAGAGTATGGTAAGCAGAGAGGACAGAGAGAAGGAATTAGGAAAGACCAGGGGTATCCAATGGGGAAAAGACAAGGTAATAGTCAGCGTAGACAGGGTGATTAATTTTATGAAACACAATATACATGAATGATAATTTGAAACATGATGTGAATCCAGAAATGTGGGAAGTGAAATGTACATGAATGAAACACAATGCATTTTGTGTGCAAACCAAGAGAAAATAAAAACAAAGTCGAAAAGTAGAGCAGAGATTCTAAGGACAGAGCAGGACCAAATAGCATTTTGTTCCGGGATACGTGTGGATCTTGATGAGTCAGAACCAATTTGATACAATTTATTAACAACTAAATATAGAGTGGGACCACCTCTTTTGCTTTTCATTACTCATTTGCTAAATATAATTTTCAATTGTAACATCTCATTCCATATCTACTGATTACTTCTTTATAATTGTTTACATTGCCAGAGCTGGAAATAGTAAGTTTTATCTCCCACCAGCTCCTAGATTCACCTTTGTTCCAAACATAAGCAGGCATTGTAAACACATATGAAATTTTATATATATATTCATAGTGATTGGTTTTTATATGGAACTATCACTTGATTAAAAACAAGGAACTTGTCTAGAGAATCAAATTATATGCAAACCAGGCATTTCTTTCCCATAATACTTAGTGTTTGGATTGTTTGGTTTGTGACCCATTTAATTACCATCTTTAATTTAAAAACTAACTTAAAGGTAGATGAAGGGTCCTACTTGATAAATTCCCAGCCAGCATTTCCTTTTCTCCACCTAAGTCATTGGGATTCTGTTCCACTTCATCGAACCGCCTGCTGTGATGGAAACTTTAATGGTGCTGTCTTATGCAAAGGGTGTGCTCTACACGTAAAACAAATACAAATGGGAAAATGTACACTGTGTACCTTTGAAAGGTTGCATGCAGTGGCACCAAAGACTTGGGTTACAATAACATTTGAAACGAGCTGGGCAGTGGGAACCTTGCAGGGCATGCTTGGGAGGAGAGCCAGTTGACTAAGCACTGATGTGATTTAGGGCACCATCAATTATTTCCTGCCTGTCATTTAAACAGGCTATCTATATGCATGGTAAGACCAAGGGTGCAAAGAGGAGGTGGGCAGTGTGATTTATGGGTGAGAGCAAACACCTGTGGGTTAAGCAGCTCAGAAATTAGCCACAAGTAGCATATTAGTGCAGCTAATCAGGCATGGTTCAGTATTCCGGTTTCTTGATTTGCCCATAAATAAGCCTCTATGTGGCTGCCCCGAGGCCTTCTGGTGATTAACTGCCCTGACCTACAGTAAAATACACGGATCGAGCAGCACAATGGGGCTTGCAGGTGGACGCTGCAGCCGTCTGACTCTCAAATCGGACGTTTGTAGGTAGAAGGGCCACCGTTCTGAGAACTGTGTGAAGGAGGCTTATCAGATACTTAAAAATCAATTTACTTTTCATTCCCCTACTCCTGTTAATATGTTGACAACTTGTAGACGCCACTACCCTGTGACCAGTCACTGACCATAAAATGTATTTCCCTTCGCGTGCTTCAAAAGTCCGAGTACTCTTATCTGTATGTTGTGCTAGCATTTTAATGACACTTAAATCCTTTGTAGCATGTTTTTGGATTTGTTTTAATGTGCAAGAGTGTTTTGTCTTTTTTTTTAAAGAATGTGTGTGGATATATATTTGGTTCGATGTTGTTAAGAACATGGTGGTTCTGTTAATGTATTTTGAATTGTGTGTTAGCGAATACTTGGTAATATGTCGATCTATCTTCAATTATATGTTGATGACCATACCTGTGTGCCATTTGGGTATTATATAGTCATGTATTGGAGCATGCATTATTGTGTTAATGAATATCTGGTTGGGTGGTGATATGTATTTGTTTTTCTGCTGGTGTGTATTGGTTTGAGTTAATGCGCATCTGATTTTGTGCTACTATATACCTGGTTCTCTTTGTTCTGTATTTAGTTGTGATGCATATGGTTGTGGTGGTCCATAGCAGGTTGTTCTTGAGTCCCTGTCTGGTTGTGTGTTGGTTTGTTTCTGATTGTGTATTGACTTGTACCTGGCTGTGTGTTGGGTGTGTATTTGGTTGTGTGTTGAGTGTATACATGATTGTGTGTTGGTGCATATATGGTTGTATGTTGGCACGTGTCACACTGTGTGTTGGCCGGTGAGCATGTTTGTGTGTGTTGCCCTGTATCTATCTAGTCGTGTTTCATTAGACATCTGGTTGTGTCGGTATATAAATATTTGTATGTTGATGTATTGCCCCACACACCACCTTCCATTGTTAGCAACTCATCTAGATTACTCTATGATGACGTCAGCGGACGGCAGAGGGGGGCTAAGAGATAACCCTTTGCACCTGGCCTAGTAAAAGTCCCTATGCATTTGGTAACTAGATAGCGGTGGGTGGACTGTTTGTTTTACCATTTAAAAAGCTTTTCTTATTCACAGCCCTGTGAGTAGTACTTTACATGGATTATCTCACATGATTTTAAACAGCTTGTGAGAAAGAAACTGTTATTATTTCCTTTATTAAAATATTTGAATTGGTTTTCATATAATAATTCCCTTATATTATGTTTCTTTCATATACATTGTGCTTTATACAATTTTTCATTTACTTTACATTTCATACAATCAGATACATTTGGTTTTACATTACTTTTTTTACAAATTGGTTTGCTTACAAAGTTTATATGTGTTGTGTTTCACACTATTCCTCATTCACATAATGTTTCATACAATCATTCTCATACATTATGGGTTTTTGCATTTTTAAAAAAAATATGAACTTTTTATTTGTTATTGGTTTACTTAGAATGTTCATATACATTATTTTTTGCACGGGATCCTTATCAAGTCCTTAAACAATACCTTCATCCACCCACAGTGGAACTTTTAATCTTATGAAGTAAAAAAAGAAATTAATAAAAATAAATTATCAGGAGCTTGAGTCAATTCTGAACCTTATTCAAATCAGAGCTTAATTTTTTAAAATGAAAAGTTCTTTTGAAGATTTTGGAAAATGATAAATACCAAGTGCGTAAAGATCCATCTAAACATCTTGCAAATCACAAGAAGAGCCCGTGTCCTCTCTTGATATTTAGCAACTTTTTTGATCTCCTAGACTGTCTAACGCTGTCTATGTTGTTGTTGTAGAAGACTCATAGTGACCCAATGAACAAAAGACCTGAACACTTGTATAACTTTTGTCCTTTCTCCAGGTTCATAGGGTTTCCGGAGGCAAGCTATTTCAGAAGTGGATGCCACTCCTCCTTCCAAGATTGTTTTAATTGGGAAGCTCCACCAAACACTGTCCACCATGGGTAACCATTATCGCATTTGACACATCAGTGTCACAGCGTTCAGCTTCACAGCAACCACGAGTTACCTCTGTACGGCAAGTGGACACATCAGGGCTATATGACCTAGGAGAATGTTTGACCAAAAACAATTAAAAACAGGCCCAAGAGCCCTACAAGATTTCAGTCACATCCTCCAGCAGGCTTCAGGCTTTGCTCCCAGTCAGAACAGTAGCAATGTAACAAATGGACCCCAGGAACTTGCCTTGCCTGACTGTCCCCAAGCCCAGACCACCACCAGGACTTCAGCCAGCCAACTTATAGAGTGGAGGAGACTCCAAAGGCCCCAGACCTCAGGCCAGCCCATCCCACAACCCACTGCCTCTTCAAGGAGATTTTAAAGTCACACCCTTCAGCAGTCCTCAGCCTCTGCCCTCAGTCAGAACAGCAACACACAACAAACGACCCCAGAAATTACAATTGTTAAAATTTGTTCAAGTCATGTAAAATTCTCCTGGTAATTTGAGGAGATCAATACTGTGATGATTCTGGACTAACTTTTCCATGTTTAAAAAGTGATAGAATCAGCAAGTTGTTTGATGATGGTGCTTATTAGAGGTGTGTGTACTGGGTTAATTACAGCTCACGGTGGAGAGAGGTATATCACATATAGTTAGGACACACAGTTAAAATGTGGAAAAGAAGTGAAACTCGGAATTCAGTGCACCATCATAAAAGAGATGATGTAGAGGATCTGGTAAACAGATGGTATTTTAGTGCCAAAGGGGGGAAAAGTGGCACATGAGATGACCAGCCTAAGGTCATGAAGGAGAGAGAAGGTACTTATGGAAATGAAGAAGTTAAGGAGTTGTTACTCACAGATAGTAAACTATTTTAAGTGCCTTTCAATTTGTAAGTTAATAAATTCAAGAGAAACCCAGCTGAGATCTAAATGCTAAGCCTCCTCAGCGTGGGAGTTACATTTTAAACCAAACAGGGCTATGTAGATGATGTTCCTTAAGGCAAGTACAGTGTCCCATGAATTGCAAATGAGAACTTGCTACCAGCTTTCCCAGGAGTCTGCTTCCTGTTAGGAGCCCTTCAATGGCCTCATCCATTTATGAGTGGAAAAACATTTCAGGTGCAAGTAGAAGGACCCCGCTTAGAGGGTTTCCACATTACATTACTGCCACCCGTTTCCACATTACTGCCATTATCCAAGCCTTTGGCTATTTGTCCTGTTCTTACTGGTAGTAAACAGTCACCTTTCAGCCTCAGAAACCTCTCTGGAAACAGAGAGGAAAGAGTCCTTTCAATTGTCCCAGGGCAACCAAGGTACTCTTGCGCAAGTCAGAGTCAGAGAGGATGTGGATTCGTGCTATGTCTCCTCTCAGGCAGGGGTATGCCTGTCAGACAGCTGAAGGATCCACTTATCAATGTTCCCCTGACAGGGAAGATGACAGAGATGGCCAACAAACAGTCATCTCCCTGAAATCATTGCTGACAGATTATAACTGACATAATTTTCCAGATTTAAGTACTGTTGCAGAGAACAATGGACCTACCATATATCTGTCAATTCCCTACCATTTCTGAATTCTTAAGCATCTAAATGAGGGTAGTGGTCATTCAGTGGTAGAAGGTCACACAGACTTTATTCTTAGTGTATCACAAGGGAAGATTTTGGGGGTGTTGCTCTGATAATCAATGTCCTTCAACAGAACTTCTAATCTAAGATAAGCTAGAAAGAAATCTTGCGTATCAGCCAATGAGAATCTTACGACTAACAACAGTGCCATCTGATGGTGCATACAGTCACCATGGGTTACTAGCTGACTTAAAGATACCATGACGCTGATTCTTGGTGATAGAGCACAGTGGCAGTGAGGAGTCATTTCAAGATCACAATTAAGCATATGTGTGTTCTATCCATGCTCCACTATTTTATATTGCCAATGCCTAATTCTATTGGCTTGGAGCAGAGTTCCCCAACACATTTGAGTTTCCATTAGTTTGTAACCAGATTCCTGAGTCAAAAGCTGGAAGAAAGATGCCAAATTGAACCATCAGATTCATGTTTAAATGGAACGTTATGGTGTGGCTGGTTAATGAACCATGTTGTTGCAGATAGACGTCATTGAGTCTGCTTCAACAGACAGCAAAACTTTTATAAATCCTGTGCCATCCTCACAAGCTCCACAAGGCTAAAAACGATTGTTCTCCTTCATTGGTATCTTTTGCTTTTCAAGGAGAGGAGAGAGCGGGGGTGGGGCGGGAGGGTGGGGGGCTGGGCCGGGAGAAAAGTGCAACAATGAATGAATGGAATTCCAAAATCTCTGTAGATGTTAATTGAAATAAAAAAAATAAAAAAATTAAACAAAACAAAACTATTGTTCTCCTGAAGCATAGTTTTCAGTCTACTCTGACCTACACAACTATTTTCTAACTGTAGAACACTGAGCCACATCCTTATTTGAAAACAAGGTACCATGCTACTACTAGAGTTTCAACAAATCACTACACAGAAAACATTTTAAAAGAGTACAGCTGATCCCCAGACATGCTCACTGATATCATTTATTCCCCCTGATGATCATAACTTCTCTATATTTTTACTTAGAATACTCGGGTTAGAAAATAATTCCTCATTTCTCTAGCAAACAAAATTAAGCATGCTCCCATTGTATTTTTTTCAATTTTAAATCATCATTTTTAAACTTAAAACATTACTGTCAAGTCTTTCTGTTCTCACCTCATGAATTTTCCTCTAAGGAGTCATATAATCTAAACCTACTGAAATTATTTAATGTTTTATTCTTTTTTATGTATTTGCTGTTATTGTTGTTGTTGTATACCATCAAGTTGGAACCGACACATAGCTGACCCTCCAGCGGGTTTTCAGAGGAAGTTAGCTAATCCCACAGGAGGAATTTGCCCATCCTTCTCTCATGGGGCAGCTGGTGTCCTCGAACCATGAGCCTTTGGGATTGCAGTGCAGCTTCTTTGCCACAAGGCCAACAGAGCTCCCTTTTTCTTTCATAGAGGGTATTCATTTTCTTTCAAAACTGTTGAAAAGTAACTCTGCATGTAAGATTAATTTTAAATTATATTACAGAGGAGGAAACAAAAAAGCACTGCCAAAAAACCTTTGAGATTTGTTATAAGCTTCACTTATCTTGAAAGATCAACTTTAGCTTACAGCACTTCAATTAATTCCTGCTTGCTACTGTGTTGCCTTTATATAATAGGAGACATAGTACAGGGAAGAGATAATCAGTCCCAACTTTGTCTCTTTCACAGAACTGAAACAAGGTTATGTTTATTATGAACATCACAGTAATGAGAATAATTACGCAACTATTCAAACCTGTGTTTATGTATGTCCATGGTTATCTGAGTTAATAAATTATCACATATTTAAATACAAGGAAGATCTTGTTACTGTGCTGCTGTTGGGTTTGGGTGGGTTTTTTTTTTTTTTTTGGTTGGGTTTTTTTTTTCCTGTTTCTTCTCAAAGACTGTACATAACCTGGTAGGATATTATGATTTCACATATTCATGTAACTTAGAAATAGTTTCTGGCTAACGTTGACTAAATTCTGACTTTGATGGGAATTATACACATTGTGCTGTTCTTGTTGTTTTTATGTGCCATCAAGTTGTTTGCGACTCATAGCGACCCTATGTACAAGAGCTCAAATTGCTGTTCTATCCTGTGCCAACCTATCCATCTCAAACACACTTATTCCCACCGCTCCACTCACAGCATTGATCCATCTCATCGAAGGTCTTCCTCTCCTGTGCCGTCCCTCCACTCTGCCAAACAGATGTCCCTCTCCAAGGACCAGTCCCTCCTTGCAACATGCCCAAAGTATGTCAGAGGAAGCTTCAGAATCCAAAACTCCAAGGAGCATTCCAGCTTCACCTTCTCCAGGACAAACCTATTTGTTCTCCTAGCAGTCCATGGTATATTCAACACTCTTCTCTAGAACCACATCTCAAAGGCATCAATTCTCTTTCTATCAACCCTATTCACTCTCCACCGCTCTGATACATAGCACGTAATTGCTAAGACTATAGCCTGGATCAGGCGCACCTTACTCTCCAGCCTGATGTCATTGCTCTTCAGTACTCTTTTTTTTAAATTAAATTTTATTAATTTTAATGAACATTTACAAAGATTTTGAGTTTCCATTCATTCATTGTTGCACTATTTTCTTTACCCTCCTCCCCAGTTCATTCCTCTTCCCCCCCCCGAAAGTCTTTTACTTGTCCAATTGCCACAGTGCTTGTCAAAGTCAGTTCTGATTAATCTCCTTTGTCAGTGTGTCCCTTGCCATTCCCTACCACTCCTCCCTGAGAGAGACTTCACCCTAATTCATAAGGAAAAGGGGACGGAGTATTCTCTTAGGTTCTTCCTGCTGAAAAGGGATGCTTTAGGTTTCAGGGGGAAGATCTTCTCTACTACTCTAAAGGGCCCCTTTGGCAATAGGAAACACATAGACTATTGTGGAGATTGATTTTGGAATTTAGATGCACTGTTATCAATTGTGCTTAGCCGTACATGTTCATATCCTTGAAGATGTATCATGGGAGTTTTGCAACCTAGAAGACACAAATTTAACTAACAAGTTAAAAGTACATGAGTCAAAAAAAGCAATAATATTCTAAGTAGAGGCTCTAATAGTGGCACAAGTCAAGTTACAGAGGGAAGGTAGTTCTTACAATAAAAGGCCTACTGACTAGCACTTTGTCTATTATAGTATAAAGGTTAGGAACCACAAGATGTAGAGGCTCAACTATGTCATTTATTGTTCTTAATTCCTGGAGCAAATTCCATCTACCACTGTGTTGTTTTACAACTCTGAAATCTTCATGCACGGCAGAGGTGACATACTCTTGAGAGGTACCTCACAGCCAACTCTCCCAATGCAATTCGTCTCTTGATTTCCTGGCGGCTGTTACCAAGAACGTTGATTGTGGAGCCAAGCAAACTAAAACTGTCAACTATATCAATCTCTTCACCATCCATACTGATGCTACCAATTGGCCCAGTGGTGATAATCTTTATTTTCTTGATGTTGAGCTACAATCCATATAGGAGGCTACAGTCCTTGACCTTCTGCAGAAAGCACTTCAGGGTTGTGTCATCTGCATAACACAGGTTGTTGACCGATTCTTCCACCAATCCTGATGCCACATTCCTCTTCATATAGCCCAATGTCTCAGATGATCTGTTCTGCATACAGATTGAAAAGGTATGGAGACAGAATACATTCCTGACGGATCGATCCCCCTTCTTGATTTTGAACCATGTAGTGTCTCCTTGCTCTGTTCTGATGAGTGACTCTTGGTCCAAGCATAGGTTTCGCATTAGCACTATCAAATATTCTGGGATTCCCATTCTTCTCAGAGTTAGCCATAGCTTGTTGTGATCCACACTGTCAAAAGCCTTTTCATAGTCAATGAAGCACAGATAGACTTCCTTCTGGTATTCTCTGCTTTCTGCCAAGATCCATCTAACATTAGCTATAATATCACTAGTACCACGACCTCTTCTATATCCAGTCTGTACATCTGTTGATTTTTAAATAAAATATCCATCTCTTCTGAAATTTTTAAAAATATTCTTATCTTCTGGAATATTTTCATGTTTTAAAAGAACATCAAGCTCAAAAGACATTGAGGTAGTTCTCAAAGTGAATGTCTATCTTCCTTGCAGCCCAAGACACTCCTTCAGATCAAACTCATGGAAAAGCAGGATATAAAACCATCACTTCTTTTTAGAGAGCCACTCTAGTGGTAAGGAGCTATGCGGCCTATCCAAAGGCATGCAGTTCAAAGTCACCAGGAAGAAAGATGGGCATTGAACTTGTGTGTGATTTGTTGTTGTTAGATGCCATCAAGTCAAGATTTACTGCCTCTGAAAACCCACTGCACGGTCAGCTATGATCCTGTTCCGACTTGACAGTACATAGCAACTCTATTAGAAGGAAGCTCTGGTGACACAATCTGCTAATTCAAAGGTGACACTTCTCAGGTGGTTGCTAAGGGCAGTGACTTAGGTGCAAAAAGATGGAAATCTTCTGCTGTGTGATTTACAGTCTCTAGAGACCTGCTAAGAAGTCAGCTATGAACTGGTTCCAACTTGGTGACAGTGAGGTATGAGAGGTACAGGACAAGAGCCAAAGTCAAGTCAAATCTAGTTTCAGACAGAAGGAAAGAGGTCATTCTTTGCACACCTATTTGGACATAATGGAAGCAAGGTGATATATACTACAAAAATAACAGCTTTCTTTCTAACAGGAGTTTAGCTTAACTTGGTGTTCTAGCATAAGTCTCTATGAGTAGATCAATATGTACCATACATCATATCTGTTTAATCTTAATGATTTGCATATGTTCCCTTGTAACTAAAACAACTGTGTTATTTTTTTGGTCAGAGGTCTTAACAGCTGTCTTGAACATTTAGCTCTAAGGCAAATTTACTTGTGTGTCTTCACTGCTATTTTTAGATTCATATCACAGTAAATACCATATTTCACATGCCTTCTCCATATGGGAGTGCTTTAACTACTATTAAATATTTTTCACACATCATTTTTCATCCATATTGTCTCTCAAAAATACATATTACACTCTCTATTTTTCCTTCCAATTGGATATAATGGACAGTTATTTGTATTATTTACATTACTTAACTGATAAACAGCTTACATTTTGAAATTCAAAACACTTTACCTTCACTGTGATAATTTTTTAAAGTACTATGTAACCCAGTGGAATTTTCTCCACAAATTTCTATTCACAAAAATGAAGCTTATGAATATAAAGGAAGAGTATTTTTTTAAATAATAGCTAAGTATAAAAGCCACCCTCACAAACAAGATGCTCATATATTCAGTGCTGCTTAAGTTTTTGGTTTGATAACACAATTTACTATGTTAGCCTTTTCTCCTTAAAACTTCCATTTTAGGATTCACTAAGAAGCTGAATAAAGATGACAGAAGAAGAATTTATGCTTCTGAACTGTGTTGGGGAAGAGTTCTGGCTACCCCATGGACTACCAAAAGAACAAACAAGTCTATCTAGGAAGAAGTGTGGCCAGAATGCTTCTTAGAAGGTAAGGATGCTGAGATTTTGTCTCATATACTTTGGGCATGTTTTCAGAAGGGGCCAGTCCTTGGAAAAAGGCATCATGCTGAATCAGCTGGAGGATCAGAGACAAATAGGAAGGCCCTCAACAAGATTGACTGACACAGTGAAGGCAGCAATGAGTTTGAACCTGTCAGAGTCTGTGAAGACAGCAGAGCAAGGCACAGATTTCATATTCATAAGACTGTTATACATCTTAGTCAACACCTAACAATACAAGAACACAGGAAACTTTGGTGGCACAGTCTAAAGTGAATCATACGGCTAAGCCAAAGGCCAAGCCTCTCTGCCAGGTCAAACACACTAGCCTTTTCTTGAGAGAAAGACGGACACTCTCCTGACATAGGACTTACAGCTTTGGAAACCCAATGGAAGAACATCTATGAGTTGGTTCTGATTCCGTAATAGTGATATGACTATGAGTATAGGGCAGGAGCAAAGACTTATGGTAGTGTAGAGTGCTACGTGATATATTGTTTATCATCTAATTGACCAGCTATTCTGCAAGAGAAAAATATGCATTCTCCTCCCCAAAAGATTTCTTCTCTTAGAAACCCAATAGAGCATTTCTATGAGAAATAATTGACTCAAGTACTGTGGAAGGGAATAGATTCCCTGAGTAGCACAAACCATTGTGTGACCACTAACATGTGTCAGTGGCCAAGCTCTATTCCTATAGGGATCTGAGAAGACAGGATTTGTTACTAAATCTCAAAAGTCCACAGTCTTGACAACCCTCTGAAATCATTCTACAGTCTACAAAAAATCACCATGATTGGGTATTATGCTTACAGTAACTAATAACCATAAAACAGGGCAATGGTTGTGTCTAACAATTTTATTATTTCGTTTCTAGTATAAAACAAAATATTCCAGAAAGTAAGTACAAACTTTATTGTACATAGGGTATATAGGGTTTTCAACAAAGTCTGTACCTGCTTGGACCAGGAGTAAGCTGTCAGAACAGAGCACGAAAACACTGCATAATTCAAAATTGGGAATGGTGTACGTGAGGGACATGTCATGTCTCCATATATTTTCAATCTACATGCAGAACAGTTTATCCGGGAGGCTGGGCTCTATGAGGAGAAATAGGGCATCAACATTGGAGGAAGACTCCTCAACACTCTCTGCTATGCAGATAGCACACCCTGCTTGCCGAAATTGAGGAGGACCTGAAGCGCTTACTGGAGAAAGTCAATGACTTCATCCTTAAATATGTATTGAAGATCATGATCAAGAAAATAAAGATTGTCACCACCAGGTCGATTGGCAGCGTCACTGATAGCTGATCAAGAAATTGAGATTGTTAAGAGCTTCTGTTTATTTGGCTCCACAATCAACACTCTTGGTACCAGCATCCAGGAAATGAAAAGATAAATTGCACGGGGAAAGTCTGATGTTAGAGACCTCTTCAAAGTACTGAAGAGCAATGATGTCAGTTGGAAGACTAAAGTGCACCTGATCCTGGCCATGGTCTTTGCAATTACTTGTATTGGGTCAGAAAGCTGGACAATGACTAGGGATGGTAGAAGGAGAATTGATGTCTTTGAGCTGTGGTGCTGAAGAAGAATATTGACCATGGATGGCTAGAAGAACAAACAGGTTCATCCTTAAGATGGTGAAACTGGGCTGCTCGTTGGAGGCAAGGATTCTGAAGCTTTGTCTGACATACTTTGGACATGTTGCAAGGCGGGACCAGTCCTCGGAGAGGGACGTCATTCTTGGGAGGGCAGAGGGAGAAAGCAGGAGAGGAAGACCCTCGATGAGATGGATTGATTCAGTGACTGGGGTCATAGAGATAGATGTGTTGAAGACAATAAGATGGGCACAGGATAGAGCAGGGTATAGAGCTCCTTTACATAGTGTCGTTATGAGTCACAAGTGACTCAATGTCACATAACCTCCACCACCACAACGGATACAGACTAATTATTTTGAGGATGGATGGACAAATGTATGGGGAATGCATTTGAATCGAGACATCTGAAAGCATCATTGTGCTGCAAAGATTGGAAAGGTAATAAATAAAAAACAAAACAAAACAAAAACCCCAAAACTAAGTTCACAATCTACTGTAGAACATCAAATAGCTGAGAAACAATCCAACCTCCGGACTCCGTCTAAAGTAATGATATTATGAGGCAGACGTCTTATTCTGGAAACCCACCAATTTATACTTGAGAAAGAAAAGGCTTAGAACGTCAATGTGCTCTCCTTAAAATCATAAGGTGTCACCTATGAGAATTGAGTCTGCAGAACAACTCTTCAACATTCAGCTCTTAAACAATCAGTGTCATCAGGAGAAAGCAGAATTAAAAGCAAGGAGTTTCCGAGGTCACTGACTATGGAAACCAAAAGAAGTGCATTTCTGAAATGTCAACAACTCACCTGATTACTATGTCAACCTCTCAAAGCTGCTGTGAGAGCTAAGATCAAAAGACACTGGTTGTTGTTGTTGTTGTGTACCATCCAGTTGGAAGTGACCCATAGCAGAAACTTTGTCAGGTTTTCAGAGGCAGTAAACCACATGGGAGGAGATTCCCCATCGCTCTCCTATGGAGCAGCAGGTGGATTTGAACTAAGTGCCTTAGGGATTGTAGCACATCTTCTTGCCACTAGGCCATCAGGGCTTTGTCAAAAGACACCTTTCCACTGTTTGAAATATACCCCAAGAGAATGGGAAATGAGGCACAAACGGAGACTTGTACACCAGTTTTCATAGCAGTGTTATTCACAAGCGCAAAAATATGGAAACATCCCAATGTCCACCCACAATCAAATGGATTGAGAAATTAGGGTACGTTCACACGATGGAATACAACACAGCACATGGAAACAATGATTTCATAAATCACTACCAAACTTGAGAGGGACTGGACAGCAATATGCTAAGTGAGCTAACTCACTCCAGAAGGACAAATACTAAATAAAACGTTTAGTGTACAATGAGTATTAGGATCCAAGAGGGTGAGGGGGGAATCAGGGAAATGAGGATAGGTGGGAGGATGTTAAACATAGGCTCACACAATTTGATGGTTGAGGGGATTGAAGGAATTAGGTAAGATCTGGTGTGAAAATAATGTATACACACTTTTAAGTAAACCAGTATATGTTGTTGTTGTTATGTGCCCTTGAGTCACTTGCGACTCATAGTGACCCTATGAACAATAGTCCTAAACTCAGTTGTCTTCTGTGCCAATCACACTGTCTCCAACACAGCCACCCCAATTACCCCAGGCACTGAATCAATCCACCTCATAGAGGGTCTTTCGCTCCTGGGCTGTCCCTCTACCCTTCCAAGCACGATGCTCCTCTCCAAGGACCAGTCCCTTCTTACAACATGTCCAAAGTATGTTAGAAGGAGCCTCAGAATCCTTGCCTCCACGGAGCTGCCCGGTTTAACCCTCTCCAGGAAGAATCTGTTTGTTTTCCTAGCAGTCCATGGTACCCTCAACAGTCTTCTCCAGCACCAAAGCTCAAAGGCATCAATTCTCCTTCTAGCCTCCTTAGTCATCATCCAACTCTCTGATGCATAACAAGTGGTTGTAAAGACCATAGCCTGTATCAGACACACCTTAGTCTCCAGAGAGACAATGTTGCTCTTCAGAACTTTGGAAAGGTCTCTAACAGCAGACTTTTCCATGGCAATACATCTTTTCATTTCCTGGCTACTGGTGTCAAGAGTGTTGATTGTGGAGTCAAGCAAACTAAAGCTGTGAACAGTCTCAGTTTCTTCACCATCCATCCTGATGCTGTCAATTGGTCCAGTGGTGAGAATCTTTGTCTTCCTGACTTTGAGCCTCAGTTCATACTGAAGGCTACAGTCCTTGATCCTCTGCAGAATATGCATGATTTTATTTTAAAATAGATATCCGTTGTACACATTCTTAACAAAAGCATGATAAAAATGTTAAATATAATAAAGTTTTAATGATCCAAAATGAGAACTATAGTTCCTTCATGCTAATTTTCTCTTGTTTTATGGAATAAATTTGTTTTCAGAGATAATAATTTGTGAGTTGATTCATTTCTTAAGACTCAAATTTTATTCATTATCTGTCACTTTGGGGAATTCCGGGAGGGGAGAGAGGTGGAGCTTTCCTCATCCCCACGCTTCACCTCAGGTACCACCGGGAAAACGGGAAAGGGACCCCCGTATATATTGCAAAACTACCTCTTATCATGTGATTCACAACCTCTGAAAACCCACTGGAGGGTCAGCTATGAGTTAGTTCTGACGTTACAGTGTATAGCAACAAAATCTACATGTAAAGTTGGACACTAAAATAAAAGAATGGATGCGTTACAATAAAAGATTGGTGAAAAATATTGAATATTCAGACTACTTCTTAAAGTAATGTCTGGTAAAAAAAAAAAAGAATTTTGGTGGCCTAGTGGGTATATAATTGCATTACCAATCCAAAGGCAAGGTGTAGAATCCAGCAGGTGTCCCATGGGAGAAAGCTGCACCAGGACTTCTTTTGTGATTCACAGACTCTGACAACGTGTTGCAGGGTCATTCATGAGTTGGCTCTGACTGCAGGCAATGGATTCTAATGCTTTTGGTTAAAGTAGAAGGTCAGGTACAATTAGAGAAACCTTAAACGAGATGAATTGATGCACCAGCTACAACAGTAGACTCAAACCTACCAGCTGTTGTGAAGATGACACGGGCTATTTTGTTCTGCCATAAATATTGTCATTAGTCAGAGCCAACTTGATTACAACTAGTAGTAGTAGTAATAATAATAATAATAATAATATTTTGATTAGTATAATGGTAACTCTTGGCAACAGCAGCCAGGAAATAAAAAAAGTATTATGATGGGAAAGTCTGCTGTTAGGGACCTCTCTAAAGTACTCAAGAGCAACGGTGTCTCTCTGGAGACTAAGGTGTGCCTGATACAGGCCATGGGTTTTGCAATCACTTGTTATGCATCAGAGAGTTGAACAATGACGAAGGAGGATAGAAGAAGAATTGATGCCTTTGAGCTGTGGTGCTGGAGAAGAGTATTGAATGTACTATGGACTGCCAAGAAAACAAACAGATTCATCCTAGAGAGGATTAGACCAGGCTACTCCTTGGAGGCAAGGATTCTGGGGCTTCGCCTGACATATTTTGGACACGTTGTGAGGAGAGACAGGTCTTTGGAGACGGACATCATGCTGGGTAGAGTGGAGGGACAGCGCAGGAGGGGAAGACCCTCTATGAGGTGGATTGATTCAGTGACTGGGGTACTCGGGATGGGTGTGTCAGAGGCAATGAGATTGGCACAGGATAGAGCAGGGTTTAGGGTTGTTGTACATAGGGTCGCTATGAGTCACAAACGACTCAACGGCACATAACAACAACAACAACATAATGGTAACTAGGTTAATAACTAGTTAGGAGCTCTCCTGTTGTAGTGGTAAGGAGCTGTCCTCCTAAGCCAAAGACAGGCAGTTCTAACCTACCAGAAAGATGAGCAATCTCCCCTGCTGGAGGCTTAATGAATCTGATTACATGGCGCATCAAAACAACAACAACAAGGCTAACACTATGATGGTATTTTAAGGCAACATCACTGCATTTTATCTTACAAAAAGCCATTACATTTTTGGCAGACACTCCCTGAACACTAATTATTAGGCACTTCAAGTGTAAAGATTCTTAAACTCAACAGTCAATCCCCAAAGGGATCAGAGTTTTCACTTTTACTCTTCATTTAACCAGTTCTAAGAGATCAAGTTAATGGAAAAGGTGCACCTGATTCAAGCTGAGGTGCTTTTTCAATTATTGCCTATGGATCTGAAATTTTGATATTAAATAAAGAAGATCAAACATAAATTAGTAACATTGAATTATAGTGTTGATAAAGAATATGAAATATCCCTTAAACTGCCAAAAACACTTACAAAATCTGGCTTCATGGAAACTCAGTGCTCCTTAGAGGCAAGGATGGTATTACATAGTTTTGTTACATTGTCTGGAAGGTCCAGATCTTGCAAAATGACATGCTGGGACAGAGAAAGGGTGAGCCAGAGAGGAGGAGACCCTCAATGACGTGGATTGCCACAGTCACTTAAACAAGGGGCTTGAGCATGGTAGAGATTGCTGATGACAGTAGAGATAGGGCAAAGTTCTAATC